>NC_090746.1:92031422-92041422 GCF_036898095.1 Palaemon carinicauda
ATAGAAACTCTATCATCCCTTGCCTCAACAGCAGATGAAAATTCTTCTTTATCAAAACTAAACGAAGAGGCTTGCTAATATCTGACTGTTCTACCTATTGATACGATATTTGAGTGATAAACATGAGATACTTATTCATTTATTCATAACAAACTTTACATAGAAAACAGCGATCATCAGTCAATGTTCATCGATATTATTCTACAACAAACAGGAAATCTCTAATATTCTTTGATATTCTCATGATTATCTTTTTTTTTTTTTTTTTTTTTTTTTTTTTTTTTACCCTTTGGAAATTTCCAAAAATAACTTATATCACTCTAGTCAAATGAATACTTTTCACATATATGATGATAAATTAAAATTTCTTATAATCAATTATAAATTCATATATGTTTTATAAATGTAAAACAATCTTAAATTATTCCGATTAGATAACTTGACAAGATCCCCGAAACGAAAGATATCTACATATAAATGTAAAGTCTTTGGCCATTTTACACAAATAGATTTTTTTTGTTACCTTGATCAAGTGAATATGAATATTTTTCCTTCCGATGGAAAACGAGAAAGGTCAAATATCTTTAGATAACAGACAGATGTATACAATTACGTTTATGCTGAGGAATGTGTTTCTTCTGACCACGGAACTGAAAACATTTATTGGTGAAGAAATCTTGAGGTTATTTATTGTTTGCCTTTTCTTGGTACCTAGCATTTTACTTACCATTTTATACTTGATATGGTGTCGCTTATACAAGTGTGCATATGTTGCATCATTTTAGTTTCTCTATTACCGAAAATGTGAGGACAGTTTAATGTATAATCATCCAAAATTATAAACATATATTTTTATTTATATGTACAAACATAGCTTATATAAATATATATATATATATATATATATATATATATATATACATATATGTATATATATATATATATATATATATATATATATATATATATATATATATATACATATATATAAAACCACCTTTGGTAGAGAGCATAAGAAGAACATTAATTCATCATACATAGCGACGTGTATAATTCATAAAGTGTCATAATTTTCAGTATAATGAATGAGCCATTTTTATATTCAATTACTAGATCCTGAATGAACTAAACAAAATTTTGAGGAAAAATAATATTTCTTCTGATAATATTGAAAAATTCGGTATAAATAAAGATAATATAAAAAACGAGTGGATTCTGCAGATTTTAGAAAGTACAAGAATACCAATGAAAATATTTAGTTATCAATAAAATCCTTAAGACTTTTATGATATTACACCATCATTGTCATCATCTTGTCCTACTCCTTTTGATGCAAAGAGCCTCTAGAGGATCAATTATCTAGATTCACCAAAGGACAGCTAGTTCCTTGTGATGCGCAGTGCCTATCTACCTAAGGCAAGTGACCCTTGCCGGTCCATTTTAAATTCGAGAAAGATCATCAGCTAGACATTAGGAGTAAAAGCCAAAGAGACAGCTTGTCTTTCGCCTTAAACCCAATCCGTCACCCTGCAGCCAGTGACTTCATCGAGATTTAGGGGGATCATTTCCTCCACACATAATGTCCTCTGTACTCCACCAGGCTGTTCATACGATATATATATATATATATATATATATATATATATATATATATATATATATATATATATACATATATATATATACACACACATATATATATATATATATATATATATATATATATATATATATATATATATATATATAAATATATATATATATATATATATATATATATATATATTTATATATATATATATATATATATATATATATATATATATATATTTAAATTATATATATATATATATATATATATATATATATATATATATATATATATATATATATATATATATATATATATATATATATATATATATATAACGTTTGCAAACATGGATAGCCATGATATACCTCATGAAACCTTATCTTCATACATAAATATCAATAACTTACGATACCAAACCAGTGACCAACACACATGAATTTTTTCTTTTAATTTTTACATATACCCAATAGAATAGAAAACTACTTGATTCCTTATATAAGATAATTATTTATTTTGTAATATCTGGATCCATATATTTCCAGGGTCCATAAAAAGAAATTTATAATAATAAAGTTTTAATATATCTGTATATATTACTCTCACATCTCGAAGACTCTTACTTGCAAAACTAGTAAGTAAAATTAAACTAAAAATTTTATGATCCTATATTATATCTCGTAGTTAGTGCCTTTGTAATAATACTGTTTACCGAAAAAAATCCTATTTCATATCTTCGTAAACTTGTCTGATAAATCGATAAATTATATAAGAATGGTTGAATTGTCTTTACGTTTGAAATTGATGCCTATTTCAAATGAAATTAAATAAAAATATTTAGATAGCTTCATTCTATAATCAACCTTATGATCTTTTACGCAGCAACATTAAACTAACACGTGCCAGTTACTGCTTCTAACATAGTTACTTTGTCGGAATATTTATATAGAATTTCAAAACCTTGAATCTTACCCGAATATTCATAGATTTAGAGAAAAGCACGGCTCATTTCAGTCATTTAGAATACAATAAATATTGTGTATAATTTATGATCTCCAGCATCCATGCGATATGCTTTGCATAGTTTGGCTGATATATTTAACGTTATCAATATCTACTCCAAAGTAATGAATGCCTAATCATCTTCAAATTATCATAAGAAAATCTTTAAAAAAAAAGAAAAAATATAACAATTATATGAAATCATATTCTTAGCAACCTTTCTCCATTCATATAAAAAGGCACAGTTTTATAGTATCTTAGTAAAAGACAGTTTCCATCTACTAATGTTTGTCCGGATGAGGAAAGGTCCCGAAGGCAATGTTGTCTTCCATAGTTTGAACTGTAAATCATTCTTAATGGCCTTTCACACTCTTAAGGGCTGCGTTTGTACCTCAGTTTTTCATGTCAAATTGCTTTTATTTATTTGGTATTGTTGCTGTATTTTCCCTTTTGGTATGGCTTCAAATACCATCTACTGTATATAGTTTTGCTTTCAGTTTTTATTTAATTTTATTCGGTGAAAGGTAATCACCTAATAATTTGTAAAATATTGCATAATGAATGGATATATGATTAGTAAGAAACTTAATAAAATTATCTACACACACACACACACACACACATATATATATATATATATATATATATATATATATATATATATATATATATATATATATATATATTTGTATACATATGTAGATATATATATATATATATATATATATATATATATATATATATATATATATATATATATATATATATATATATATAATAAACACAGGACTATAAATATAGTAAGATACATTTAATGATTAACTCTATAACCATTTGACGTGAACACCTAATCATATATTTCAAAATTGAAAATGTTTATCAGGATGGATACGTTTTCATTATTACGAGTTATAATTACTTCTTGAATACTCAGTTCCCTCCTAGAATCCTTTTCCTCCTGTGGCTTGACTCGTCTCTTAAGCCTTTTACCATAATGAGGAAAATAATGATATTTTCTATATATTTCATCAAAATGAATGTAATATAGTAATAGAATTGAGATATATTTGTGCATTTTTCTTTCTCATTCTTGTTTCTTTTCTGATGGGTTAACTTCTCTCAAATCCTTCATGAAATAATGAGAAAAGACGTGAAAATTATAACAGTATTAAAAAATACTGTATTAAATCTTATCAATGAATAGTCTTTTCTTGAAAGGAAAGCTTCGTGCCGTATTGGGTAGACAATTATTTACCCATTTTCATTCTGAAAAAAGGCATATTATCAGTAGTTTAAAAAAGAACCCTTAGTCACGTAAAAATATTTTTTCTTCAAATTTTGGGCTATTCTTATTGACAAAAAATAAGCTTTACTGCTAATGGGAGCCTATGTTTGTGTGTGTTTATATATATATATATATATATATATATATATATATATATATATATATATATATATATATATATATGAATACATATATACTCATACATATTTACACACACACACGCACACACGCATACACACACACACACACACACATATATATATATATATATATATATATATATATATATATATATATATATATATATATATATATATATATACATACATATATATATATATATATATATATATATATATATATATATATATATATCTATATATATATATATATATATATATATATATATATATATATATATATATATATATATATATATCATACTAAATCGCTTTGGATGCGATGATTTTCGTCCACTTTAGCATTATACAACTAACATTACACACATACGACATAAAACATTTCATGAGACTAATTACATCACTGGTGAAAATTAACTTGTGCAATAGGTAATCAATGTCATGGTAATGAACACAAATCGAAAAAAATATATTCTGTTTCACAATTTCCAAATTGCTTAATTTCGGTAGGAAAACAACATCACTCCAGTTAAAAAAAATAAAAATGTTTATTTCGCTACGAGGGCTTAATGTTTATTCTCAGTTTTTTGGTGAATATAAATATATATATATATATATATATATATATATATATATATATATAAATATATATATATATATATATATATATATATATATATATATATATACATATATATATATATATATATATATATATATATATATATATATTTATATATATATATATATATATATATATATATCTATATATATATACATATATATATATATATATATATATATATATATATATATATATATATATATATATATGTGTGTGTGTGTGTGTGTTTGTGTGTGCGCATATATATATATATATATATATATATATATATATATATATATATATATATATATATATATATATATATATATATATATATATATATATATATATATAAGTTGATAATAATATAGTAAAGTCTATATGCTAAATGTGAATGTATATAAAGACTCGTAGTCTGAGAGCTAAAAAGGTTATGTTCATGAATTGAGTACAATATATTTGATTGGCTAATTAGAATAAACTTATTCACGTATAACGAAAATGAGACGTCCCAAGTTGTGAAACCTTAGTGTTTATCCATAGGACATTATTTTCTATTATCTTGCCTTTGAAATAAAGTCTAAGATATTATTTTTTTTTTTTTTCAAAATTCTGATAGAGGTAAAACAATATTCTTTCAGATATCATTCGTTACCAATTTCATGTTATGGTAATCATATAATTGTCAAGTTGTCTATTTGAATTTTTAATTTCTTTAAATGTAGTGTTTTCCTATCAACAGACATTTTTAATACATCTTATTCAATCTATTAATAGTTAATAATCAATAATTACTGAAAATGTCGATGTGATATACTTTTTCCCCTGCGGTGCCAGATCTGAGCGTAAGCGTTCAATGTTTTGTACCAGGATTTTAAAGGTCATAATCAATGTCATTAAGGCAACTATCTCATGATCACCGACTGAGATAACACAAGAGACTTCCAAAAACGCATTCATCTACCAAGCGAGCCCAAATGAATAATGTATAATGTTCTGAAATATTCCATTTTCGATAAACACAGAGGAGGTCATGTAACTGGTACTTCAGTGGCTACCCAAAAAGCATCTGAAGCAACAAAAGTGTCAAAAACGATTATCTATAGACTAAACCCGAAAAAAGATCTATTGGAATCCCCAGTTTTAAAAAAATTAAAAAAAATAAAAGAAAAAAGTAACGCAAAAAGTGAGGCCACTGACTAACTTCGATGATTTTGATGAATATGTTCTGACTCTCGATAAATATTGGTTTTATTGGAAGGAAACGTGATCAGAATAAATAGATTTTTGCGATGAAAAAGTAAAGAATAGATAGTTTTAAGTCGAGAAACATGTTCTGTCTTTGCAGACAATTATTTTTCGAATAATAAGGGATGCAAAAAATAAAGTTTGTCCAATTATATACTGAGATGGAACCTGGGTAAAGAAAAAGTACGGTATAATGTTGGTAGATACTGGACATATACAAGGCCTTCAAAGGCAATAGGCCTTAACAGCCTACAGAGAACTTGACACTGAACAACTTTTGTTCATTAAACTATTCCCAATAAAGCCCAATTGGAATTGCATAGGCTCACTTTGTTAGTAAAATTTAAAGTAAGGGCAGAGAGTAGAAAACTGTGTGGACATGTACTGGTCAGATAAAGGAATTTTTTAAAATAGTTTATTTAATAGAAGTTTTTTTTTTTTTTTTTTCCCACAGAGAAGCTCTATCACATAAATCTTTTCTTAAGTTTTTATTCCAATTCTGAACATGAACCAAATCTTATGGTTTACATTTTCCGATAAGATATTACCTCCCACGGCTAAATTAAATGATTGCACAGCTTTAAGCATAGAATTTCTTTTATGGATGAATAATCTCGGCGTCAATGACCTTAGATGTCAGGATGCCTGAAAACTTTAAATCATTCAATCAATTATGGATGAATAAATCTATTCTAATTCATCATTATCATCAGCATCATCTCCTCTTACACCTATTACCAAAAAAAGACCTTGACCAGCCTTCTCTATATTGTAATTAGCTCTTCAATATATTCTTTATTCAATATTATGTATGTAACCTTTTCGGCAGTTTCATATTATTTCTCCATGTATGGAATTGGCATCACCCTTTCAGTTTATTCGGCTCCCCTAGCTATTCTATGGCAAGTGCAAGGTGTGCCTAACTTTTTCCTTTTTCCGGGTTTCATGATAACTTATAATATCATGTTACCATCTTATTATTTTGGAGAATTAGAGCGTCAAAGTTTAAAAAAATACGTATTCTAGTTTTACTTCGAAAATACTGAGCCGGGAAACAAATCTTGAATTCCTTGGTATATATGAATTAAATATGAAATAAACTATTCATTTCTTGTTGAAAGACTCGGTGTACATTTTATTAATGCTTCTGTGACGCTCTATGTAGTATTGTTGAAGTTATCATTTATCTGAAAATAGTAGTTTTCAAACATTTGAAAGGTTAATGTACCTTTAATGCTTTCGAGATTTTTGTATAGCAACACAAAGTGTATGAAGATATAAACATATTCTTATGAGGAAATTGGTGATATAAGTTGATATTTGGAGAATGCTTATAATTTTTTAAGGAAAAAGACAGAATCGAGATAAAAAATTTGGTGACTTCGACTGGTATATATTTCTGTTTTTTTTAGAAATCCTGATAACTTTGAGGTATCAAGAAGTGATTTGTTGAATTCAGTACCTCTAATGGATTTACAAAAGATAGCCGAGAAACATTTTAGAATTTTATCAGAGAGGAGAAAGATGGGCATGATAGATGAATTTGGATCACCGATTCTTAGTAAGAAACAGCTAATATCTTGCAAGGCCATTCTTGGAACTAGTCGTATACCTATTGGCGACCACCAAATCTGGTTAGTTTCGTGCAGTGTTTTGACTAGCAGACACAGATCACCTATATGCATAGTGTCTGGATCAGCTGACTGTTCATACACTGAAGGAAAAAGTGCTCTTATAAATGCCTGATTTGGAATCTCTAAAGCAGGAAAGGGAAGTCCTGGCTTTCCAGAAATATATGGGCTATGACTTGACAAAATCATCAAATTATCATAGTGACACTACCATCTTTAGCAAAACAGCTAATACCTTGCCGAGACTTATGCTGTACCACAAGGCTATTCCCTCCATTCTTCTTGAGTTTATAACAATATTTGAACACAGAGCAGGCATTAGATAAAATCTGATATCTAACATATCAAAGGCAGATCTAGCAATTACTTAGTTGCTTCAGTACAACTAGTATGCAAGGTACAAAGAAGGTGCAGCAACTCATAGACAGAGACCCAATTCCCTGTTTACGTGGGGCTATTTATCTACACGAAGAACAGAAAGAGAATGTTGGTGGGAATGCTTAATGAGCGAGGCATCAGTAGTTCAAATAAATGGTGCTGGAGATATCTGCAAGCTAGGAGATACAGCAGTCAGCAAGCAAGTGGAGGATGAGGTTTTTTTTCCACCAGGTTTATGAATAGGGCTGTTTACCACATCAGTCAATGATAACATTGACTAATATCCCGCTGTACCGACTTTGGTCACTTCTTTCCGTGGAACCAGTGTCTCTGTTTTCCAACACCCAACCAAAGAAGACAAAGGTGATATATGCAGCCAACTAGAAAGACTGCATATGGAGTCTATTAACAGTGTGTCAACATGAAACGCAGATTCCTGCCAACTGGTGTGGAAAACTGGTTGGACAAATCAATAATCCTCGCAATCTACTACAGAAAGTTGAAATAAGCTGACCAATATACCAAGATGACTTTTATTGCACAGTAAAACTGCAATGGGAGGTTAAGAAACGTTGTAGTATACTCACCAAGACATCATGACAATATGTGGCAAAGAAGTACAGACCGAATGCCTACATGTACATCCAATATTTGATTGTGCTGATGGTTCCGTGATATGACCAAATTTTACACTATTCATAATTCTGGAACTGGTATAAGGTGCAAAGGTGCTATTATGTATGTATATAGTTCCAAATTGTGATTCTAAATAGGGAATATTAGCGCTCTTCTATGGATTTTCATTGCAAAATACGATATTGGTTTTTGTTTAGTGGAGTACATCTTATAAAGAGGCTGTCTAATCAAATTTCTTGGAGTATGATGGTTTTTACTGACATGCAAAAGTCACAAGGAGTAAGCGTGAAATATTATTACAGATAACAGTACCACTAATTAAATGAATCAAATTCTAACAGAGATGCGTATATACGGAAATATGGTATAAATCTACTCTTCAATGAGCAGAGCTTAAATTGATGATATTGGTTCGCAATTATTTCCTGATGAAATGTTCGGAAACAACATATTTATATAGGTACAGACCTTCTTTATATCTAATATTGCTCCAATGTATACATATTTTATATATCTACCCACACGCGCATGCATATATATATATATATATATATGTATGTATATATATATATATATATATATATATATATATATATATATATATATATATATATATATATATATATCTATATATATATATATATATATATATATATATATGTATATATATATATATATAGATAGATATATATATATATATATATATATATATATATATATATATATATATCTATATCTATATATATATATATATATATATATATATATATATATACATATATATATATATATATATATATATTTGTATATATACATATATATATATATATATATATATATGTATGTGCGTGTGTGTCTGTGTGTGTATGTGTTTATATGTGTACGTGTATGTTAGTCATCACCATTCAGAAATGGACTTAGGTTCTTATATATTGTTCTTGCGTGCTTCAAAATAAATAACAGATTTTTTTACCCTGGATAGGTATCATTATTTGACCACCTTAAATAGGTATCGTGAGTCGACCTTGATACGAGGTCCCCAAAAAAAAAAACAATAAAAAACTCATTTACAAAATAAGTCACAACCTTTTAAGAGCAAAAATAACTCCAAATAATATTCTAATCTTCAAAAAAAAGTAAATAAAAGCTAAGTTCAAAATAAGTATTTATCACAAATAAATAAAAAAAAATAAGTATACAAAAAAAACAAAATGACTTTACAAAAAAATTCACCTAAAATCTAAGTATGGAAATAAACTAAAATTATTCTATGATAATCGAACACCAGAGTTGGGGGTGGGGGAGGAACCAAAAGGGAACGTTTCCTGCAATGAGAAATAAAGTGTATGTTTTTTGGCTAAAAAAATCTTTCCTCTTTTCAACATCTTTTGGGGGTAGGTAAATGACATAGTTAGTGGCTGAAATTCGTACACGATATTGTATTATTATCGTACAACGAAAATGTGTAAAAGAATCTGCACT
>NC_090746.1:92046422-92048922 GCF_036898095.1 Palaemon carinicauda
CTCTTCCAATGCATTTATTGAAATGAATGATGAAATATCATTGTTCACCAATACCAACGTTTTATTTTATTTATGTTTTTTCTTTTTTTTTTTTACCAAGAGGGACAATAAGTCAACTCAAAGACTGATGACGTAGTCTGAAATTAATTTCTAAAACGTTTTGTATAATTTTTTCATGACTTTCGTAAGACAGTAAAATAAAAGTAGTTGTTAAATATTCACGCAGTAATTATTTCTTCAATTCCCAGGTTTAATTGGGGAAAAAAATCATTATTTCCAACGAACATAAAAGGTCAGCTATTTTTCATTGAGTAACAACCACAAAAAGAATTCAGATGGAATATTTGCATTAATAATTTTCCTTTTGATCTATTAATACAGAACTTCTCCCCGACATTGCTATTCACGGAATATTATAGTGCTATTTAAAACATTTCCTCGTGACTTCCCCTATTGTGATATCATATAACAGATTTCAACCAATTCATTAAATATTTTGAATTTTATGAAAAAAATATTTCACTCAGATTTCTACTGAAGTAAAACAGACGAAGGTAGTCCCAATGGACAAAGATATCCGACTTTTTCATGTGTTATGTCAATCACGAAATAGTCCTCCCTAATTCTGAGCTCCTGTCCTCATAAATCATCTTCAGCTGCCTTGCTTCCTTTCATCCCTTGAATGTTCGTCAACAAGCATGCACAAGCAGGATCCCTATATTTTCGCAAGATTTATTTTTAAGTAATCTCATGATTTAGCTGATATTTTCCGCTAATTTTAATGTCGTGATATTCTTCTTCCGTAATCGTTTCTTTATTGGTTCTTACTAGGAGAGGCGTGAGATATTATTTTGCCTTTTATTCGAAATACCTCTTTATAAGACTATGATAGTTTTTCAAATATAGCTGAGGCATATTACAAGAGTTTTATGGGATGGAATTAAGGAAAAATTCTGAAATATTTTTTGGCTATATTACTACAACATAAATGACATTAGCAAGCTGCTATACTGCGTAATTGGTTATTGCTTTTCATAAGTTTCTCTAGAAGATTTGTTTTAGTGTTATAATTTTTCCAGAGCTAGTTTTATCATGGAAAAAGTAGCCCTCAAGTCTTCAAAGAATCTTAGTAATATTCTATGGTACATATCGTCTATTGACTACAGCAAAAAATTATTTGTCGACGTAACATTTAGAAACTATAAGATATAGTTTCATTTTTGTCCCTTGAAAATCTTTTATTCACCATTTACTAAAAAGAACATCAGCCCAAAACTCTGGAGCATACTTTTAGGTTAATCTAAACACCAAGCAAAACTAAGTATATCTTCAAGTTAATCTGCATACCGAGAATAACTAACGAACGTGAATTACAGAACTAAATTCCTGGAAAATCCAATAGAACAGATCGGTAATCTCTGCATGGAAACAGGCCATCAGATCTTCGAAAAATACAGAATATATTCTAGGAGAGATCACCTGTGAAAGCCAGGTGAAGTTTAGAGTGGCATTATACTTTAGCATAAAACTCCAATAGCGAATCTGAATGGCTAACAAGGTTGATAATGAAGCACAGAATTTAATCATCTCATTAAATAGTCATTGGGAAATTAGTATACAATACATTTATACATATTCAGAAAGTGGAAATACATGAAGAAAAGAGTGGGTGTTTCTTGTAATCCATAGAGGGACTCTTCTCAGTTCTTTTATAACTAAATTTTTTTTTTTTAATTTGTTCTGTTTGTTATTCTCTTTCGTAAATCCCATGCACTTTGAAGTAGTAGAGATACCTTTAAAGTCTTAAGAGATATTTGTTTTTTGGATTAAAGGGACATCCACGATCATAAAACACCAAAGCCAAGCTAAGTGGTTTTCGTCTAGTATCTATAAATGCATCCTCAAAAATAATGAGATTCTATTGATGAATATCATCGATTTAATATAATTAGTCATATTAACAAAGATTTCCACACAATTATCGTTTAAAAACTATTGAATATGAAATTTCGAAACATGTCACTTAATATATAACGTGATAAGGAGCTTATTCGTTTAAAGTACTCTGATAAGGTATACCTTTAAAGTGCTTCAATAGTGATTTGTCTAAAAATTTAGTTCGACTTTCATCGGGTTTTTCTCCCTCCCCATTCTAAATTTTTTATGTAAAGGTCATTATAATTCTTTCATTATTTCTGGCTTTATATGATTAAATTATTATTTTACTTAAAAGAAGCCTTCTTTCTCTTGGTGCAGTTTTTAAAAGATAAACCTGGGAAATTCCTGCCGGAGAGCTTTACTTTCACATTTTCACATTTTCCTTCCTCGTGTCTCTGCACAAAACTTCAGTCGTATTTTCAAACTCATACGCGCTATTTATGTTCGTTTGCCGATTTTCATTAAATTATACCATGAAAATATATAAAATCGGCCGAAAGCTCTGAATTTTGTAGATGTATTAGGCAGTTATTCAGAAATATTTTTGAAGAAATTTCCCTAG
>NC_090746.1:92066422-92071422 GCF_036898095.1 Palaemon carinicauda
TATATATATATATGTATATTTGTTTATATAGATATAAAACATTAATGTTTTCCGTTACCAGTAACTGCCACGGGCTTCGTAAATCAATGATAGGCAAATATTAATTTATGTAGGTGACGTGTGGATGTTGCCTTAGGCTATTAAAGATATATGACAGATATTTGTCAATTTTTTTTTTATCTGTACAAATGTTGACCCTGATGTTTCAAGTAATTTTGAGCTGGGCAAAGAGTTAAAGATGATTGTCATAGGTTTCGGTCCTTGGACGGGCAGAAATATTTATCATTATAGAAATTTTCCTAAAGGTATGGGATTCCAAGGCTGTGGAAATTTAATATTGAAGGGTATTTCTAACTTAAAAAATTATATATATATATATATATATATATATATATATATATATATATATATATATATATATATATATATATATATATATACATACATACATATATATATATATATATATATATATATATATATATATATTATTGAATATGTGCCACTAACACTCGGGTTATTAATCAATGTGAACTTCGACCCTTGGGAATGTATATCCACTTGATAAACATTCATGATAATTGCTTCTTGCTGGCAAGGATTCAAACCTATGCCCTGAATCTAAGCAATGCCTGCAGGGACGACTTGCGAATCGCGCTATCAAGAGAGAGATATAAGCTCATTTAATGTCTACTCCGCATAAATGACTGATAATTTTGGTGGGCCGGTCATTATTTATCTTATGTTGATAAATTGTGTTAAGTTCAACACGAAGACATAGCTAGAGTAAAGAAAAAAAAAGAAAAAAGTTAATAATCTTTCATTTATCCAGTTTACGGTAATGTATGTATGTATGTATGTATGTATGTATGTATGTATGTATGTATGTATGTATGTAAGGAAATTTTCACTTAATGAAGAAAACCTTTTTATTTTATTAGGACATTAAAATCACACTCAGAAAATTTGGAAACTTGATTCTATCAAATTATACAATTATAACTAACACAATTTAGCTCTTTATTTTTGAAATCATTAGAAGTAGGTCCTCTTCTGATTATAAATTTAATATTTTCGTAAATATATTCCAAAAATGGGTTGGGTACGACCTGATGCAGCGATCTTGATGTGGCCAAATCGATGCCAGCCCAACTCCATTCTGGGTCTATTCGATGTCTTGGAAACTCGATGCCTCGTGGTACTTTTTTTATGATAGTATTACATTCAGGATACTTTAGCCTCCATATTGGTATTAAGCTCATTTGTATAATTAAATATTTATAATGAGGTTATGATAAAATCAAACGCTTGACATTCACTGTCTTAACTCATTCATTATCTGTAATGACTATCATACTAATTACTCAGAGATAGTCATGTGGGATGAGCGTTTATTTACATAAATTTTAATGGATAAAGGTTTCCCATTATGGATATATATATATATAAATATATATATATATATATATATATATATATATATATATATATATATATATATATATATATATATACTACATAAGATTTAAAAAATGTAGAGGCACATGTCTGAAGCTACTCATTGTAGGTCAAGCCCACACCTATAAAAAGTATATCGTAATGCCGATGATAGACTTCAAAATATAGTTTTAAATTTTGAATAAATAAGTCACCTGGAATTTTTTTACGTGGAATATCTCATAACTTTAGATAGGTTTTACTTCTATTTTTAAACTTCAGAATTTTGTCATTTTGTTAATATATGGAATTATGTAATATATTCATATTGATATAAGGCATTCTAGCAGTATATTTATTAATATATTGTTTTTTCTCCCCTCTTCTGGTTAAAGGGTATAAGATAATTTGGTTATTAAGTGTAGCTCTTAAATTAACATTTACAAAAATTTCTATCTTAAGTTATTTGCCATTAGTTTTAAAGAAAATATGGAAAGAGATAATTAAGCGAAAAAAACTTGGTTCTCAACATGTAATTCTTAACATACAGTTCTTGCCATCTAGTTTGCTTGCACTAACTTCACTGCATCGAGTTGGCCCCATTGAATTGGACTTACATCGAATTGGCCGCATCAAGCTGGCCTCATCGCGATGGACCCATCGAGATGAGCTTACATCCAGTTGGCCGCATGAAATTGGGCTTACATCGAGTTGACCGCACCGAATTGGGCTTATATTGAGTTAGGACAGTCGGGTAATCGAGTTGGGCTTACATCGAGTTGGCCCCATTGAGTTGGGCCAATTGAGTTGGGCTTACATCAAGTTGGCCCCACTGAGTTGGGCTTACATCAAGTTGGCCCCATCGAGTTGGGCTTACATCGAGTTGGGCTTACATTGAGTTGGCCACATCGAGTTGGGCCAATTGAGTTGGGGTTACATCAAGTTGGCCCCATCGAGTTGTGATGGCATCAAGTTGGCCGCATCGAGTTGTCCCAATACCCCATAAATACCTTCAAGCAAATATTGAATTGCCGAGCAAATATTGAAAAGAACCTTTGCATTTCCCTTATACAACGCTAATTCACACCAAAAAATCAGTTTTTCCAAGAAAAAAATGGAAAACTAGTAAAAAAATACCGAGCTATAGAACAGAAAAACTATTGTGATATGTGGCTTATTACTAAAATTTACCTTTTAAAGGTAATTTAATCTTAACTCTTCAGAAGTTCATATTCAAATACAATTCATATATTACTTTCCCCGTCTTTACATTTTGTGTTCACATTCGAACCTGTTTTAGTTATAGGAAGTCTAACAATTTGGGGCTCAGACTGCAGTTGAAAAGATATATCTAAATTCCCTCTCCTAGAAAAGACGTGACTTTATTCTAAATTGCAATTTTTCAAAGAAATAAAAATAATTACTAAATTGATTGTAAGAAACATAATTATATCATTAACTTGTCTTACACGATACCTTTTATTACAGCAGTATAATATAATAGCCAGATATCTAAAAATAATTACAATAAAATAATCTATTAAGCGTATTATTATAGAAATTCGATTTATAGGATCAAATGCAGTAAAATTAATAAATCAATTTCCCGGATGGAGAATTTGGAAGTGACCCTCCGACATGTAGAAGTTGATTGAAACAGCTATTAAACAGTTCCTGAACATTTACTAAATGATGATTAGCATGATCGATCCTAATAACTTTTTAGATAAAGATGAAAAACGTATTTGTAATTTTATCACGAATTTCATTGTCATTACTTAGATACAAGGAAAATCTATCATTGTTAATTCAAAACTAAATGGCATTAATAAATACTCTTTTACCCTTCATCACGAATAAAATGAATTTTAATCTAATTAAGTTCAATGTAATTTAATCTTACATCTCATTAGTCTGTATATATATATATATATATATATATATATATATATATATATATATATATATATATATATATGTATATGTATGTATATATATATATATATATATATATATATATATAAATGTATATATATATATATATATATATATATATATATATATATATATATATATATATATATGTATATATATTAAGGACTACTATTATACAGGATGTGCAAATCCAGATTCCTGGCTCCGATACTGGAGGCCATTGCCTTCTTTGTAATGTAACACTTTATATTGGGTATATATAACAAAACCAGAAACCTTACATTGTATATAGGGCAAGTATATCAACTTCTGATATATTCAATGCAGTATAGGTTAATATAAACTTTTCTAGTGAAATAAGGAATTATTTTTAAGGCACTGCTGTGAATTGAAATATCAATTTTAGCCAGATTTAAAATGTTTTATTGTATGAGATTAGTGGACACTTTAAAGGAACCCGAGTTGCTGTTGTTTTACATTTTACTAAATGGATCATAGGTAAACCTTTGTGATTGCAAACCAACAAATATTCACATAAATAAACAGACATAGAAGCAAAAGCTCACCGGACTGCAGCGATTAAACAGAGAGCCCGGCCTTCTTTACAGAGGTCTGGAGAAGAACTGCATTCTTCTGATGGTCTTTTTGTAAGTTGTGGAGCCCATTCAGAAGAACATTTGCCAGACGACAGAACATCTTGAGACAGTCAATGTCAATTCCACTGAAGCTGGCCAGTGTCACCAAGATCTCCATCAGTCTTTCCTGGCAGCAGGAATGGTAACGGGCTTCCTTGATGAAACACAGTCCACATATCAAAAGTGCACACATGTGGAGTTGTTAGGGAACCTCTGGACACTGTCTCGATAAAGTCCTTTACCTCACTGGTCACAAGAGGTTCCTCGGCCCTGAAGACCACATCGTCCGCGCACTTTGTCTCAAGCCGAGCCGCCACATAGGCCGCACTGCACTCTTCATTCACAGTCAGTGTCACATCTGTGGTGCACCTCTCAATAGAGGCTGCATCCTATATGTCAATTGCACTCCCCAAGCAGATATGTTCCTTTGACGCAGGATGGACATCGATGGACTGGAGTTTTGTGGCAGCTTATCTTGTTAGGTGCTGCTTGCATACAGAGAACACATCCCAATAGTCATGAAAGAGTTTGCATCAGTTGATTGACGGTAGACTGAGAACTCCTCCTCAAGCTGGTCACTCTGGATCTCATGGTGCAGGACATGATGGAAGCTAGCGTTTCTGAACAAGTAGCGACAAACGGCAATCGGACCCTGCATAGTCTGCACTAGGGCATTCTTGCTGTCATGAGTAAAACACTTGATTCAATTTGCTCCATGTCCTGGAGAAGCCTCTTAGAAAATCAACAGGAAAGTTTGCAGGGTGGTTGACTTGGGATCCTGAACAGCTGGATATTGATTATTCATGTGCTAATCTTACCCACTCCCCGATACATTCATTAAATTCCACCAAGTGAGGATGAGTTTGGATGAACTTATCAGTGTCATGACATCTTCTTAGCTTCAGTGAAGCCCAAACCATTTCGTTGAAGACCTTCATGACATACTGTACATTTTGTAGTTTAAGTCGTGAGGGGTTAACAGGAAATTTAGTG
>NC_090746.1:92081422-92088922 GCF_036898095.1 Palaemon carinicauda
AGAAAACACATTAAATGCCACTTTTAAGATACCGAGGTATCAAAGTCATAAAAGTCTGTATTACAAATCAATGACATTAGCGTTAGAAACGCTCGGCACACATGTCTGCACTTATGCTAGGTTCACCTTTGGAAATGGAACAGTCTACATGGGCAAATCAGTGCCCTCACTTAGTTTGTAGTACGGTATGTAACTACACACTCACCCTGGAATTAATCGTCCCAATTAAAACCACTGTTCCTCGCAGAGTTAAACAGTAGGGTTAACGACGCGACCCACTGCTACCACAGATCTCTTTAGTTCCTCTACTTGCTTCGCATAGTGGCGAAAGAACAATCTGGAAGACTTCCAGCCAGTGTATGAACGGATATGTTCAAAATCCATACAATTAAAGAAATTTAAGGATGAGGCAACTTTCCTCGGATCGTGACCTGCGGGTGTACTGTCAGGATCCGCTCTGCGAATAAAATATGTGATTTTCGCTCTGAGTTGATTCAGAGATAAATTTGAGCCTGATGTTTCTCCCCTGAATAGTTGACCACCCTTGAAGTCTGAAGTTCTATGAAGATAGACCTTTAGGCATTCTACTGGACATAGAGATGCATCTTCTTTCAGAGGGCAGATTCTCCAGGGACCCCACCTGTTGGTGGGTAACTCATTCTTGGCGAGAAACGTAGGATCCGGAAACAGGTTCAGTTCTCCCCCATCCAGGAACTGAACACGACCTGCCTCTCTCGAGAGGGCTACAATCTCACTAACCCTGGCCCCGGACGCAAGTGCAAATAGGAAAATAACTTTTTGTGTCAAATCCTTTAACGCACATTCTTCATTGCACAACAGAGAAGCGAAATGAAGAACTTTGTCTAAAGACCATGAAATGGCCTTTGGAGGTGCTGAAGGTCTGAGCCTAGCGCAGGCTTTCGGAACTTTATTAAAGAACTCGTTACCTAGGTCGACCTGGAAGGCATATAGAATGGGTCTTGTCAAAGCAGACTTAAACGCTGAAATCGTGTTAGCTGCCAATCCTTGACCATGGAGGTGGATGAAGAAAGGTAAGCAGAAGTCTGTCGAGATCTCCTGCGGATTCTTCGCCTTGACAAAGGCCACCCATTTTCTCCAAGATGACTCATATTGCCTTCTAGTAGATTTGCACTTATATTCCTCTAGGAAGTCTATGCTGGCTTTCGAAATCCCAAAACGCTTTCTCACCGCTAGGGAGAGAAAATCATGAGCTGCAGGGTCCGGGTTTTCTGTAATGAAGCGCAGACAGTCGACTTCTGGACTCGCTGGGTCAGAACTGGATCTGGTAGCGGTACAAACTTCAGCTGTAGTTCCAATGCCAGGGGGAACCACACGCTGTTCGGCCACTTGTGGGCTACTATTGCCGCTACCCCCTTGAAGGATCTCAGTTTGTTGAGGACCCTCAACAGAAGGTTGTGAGGAGGGAACAGATAAATCCTGGACCCTCTGTTCCAGTTGAGGGACATCACGTCCACTGCTTCCGCTAAGGGGTCCTCGTACGGGGACACGTACAGGGGCAACTTCTCGTTGTCTTTCGTCGCAAAGAGGTCTATCTGCAGTTCTGGGACTTGATTCAGAATGAAGGAGAATGATCCTGCGTCTAAGGACCATTCCAACTCTATCGGTGTGAACCTGGATAGAGCGTCCACTGTCACATTGCGGACTCCTTGAAGGTGAACTGCCGACAGGTACCACTTCTTCTTTTCCGCCAATCGGAAGATGGCCAACATCACCAGGTTGAGAGGTGGTGACCTCGATCCTTGTTGATTCAAGCATCTCACAACTACCTCGCTGTCCATCACCAACCTTATGTGGATCGAGTGATGCGGGGAAACTTTCTTTAAGGTAAGGAGCACTGCCATAGCTTCTAGAAAGTTTATGTGAAAGGTCTTGAATAGCTTGGACCAAGTCCCCTGGACTTTTTTCCGATGAGAGTGACCTCCCCATCCCTCCTTCGAGGCGTCTGAGTGAATCGTCACCGACGGGGGAGGTGGCTGAAGAAGAACCGACTTCTTTAGAAGTCTGGCTTGGGACCAAGGCCTGAGAAGAGTACGTAGCCGAAGCGGAACTGGTCTTCTCAGATCTCTTCGCACGATTGATGCAAAACTTCTCCAAACTCCGGTTGCATCCTTTAGCTGTGCTCTTAGCACTGGGTCTGTCACTGAAGCAAACTGGAGAGAGCTCAGTACCCTCTCTTGTTCGCGTCTTGATATCCTTTCGGAATCTAGAAGTCTCTTGACAGAACCGGCTATCTCCTTCCTGTTCTTCGCCGGGATGGAGAAACGGTGTGACAAAAGGTCCCAGTGGATTCCCAGCCACTGGAACTTTTGAGATGGAGAAAGTCGAGACTTTTATCTGTTGATCTTGAAACCTAGGTACTGTAGGAACTAGATCACTTGACTGGAAGCTTGCAAGCATTCTGTCTCGGATGCTGCCCACACCAACCAGTCGTCCAGGTAGGCTACTACCTGAATTCCCTTTAGGCGTAATTGTTTGAGAGCTCCGCTCGCAAGCTTCGTAAAAATCCTTGGGGCTATGTTTAGCCCGAATGGCATGGCTCTGAAGGCGTATAGTCTTCGTTGTAGCCTGAACCCTAGGTAGGGGGAGAGTCGACGGTTGATTGGAATGTGCCAATAGGCGTCTGACAAGTCTATAGAGACGGAATATGCCCTCTTGGGCAGTAAGGTCCTTATGTGTTGCACTGTTAGCATCTTGAATTTGTAATACACTATGAACTTGTTGAGTGGCGACAAGTCCAGAATGACTCTGAGCTTTTCCGAGTCTTTCTTGGGAACACAAAACAGCCTCCCTTGGAATATGATGGACTTCACCTTTCGGATCACATTTTTCTCCAACAGTTCTTGAACGTACTCCTCCAGAACGGGGGTGGAGTGTTGGAAAACCCGAAGGCCCGGGGGTGGAGTGCTGTACCAGCTCCAGCCCAGTCCATTCTTGAGTAGGCTGTGGGCCCAGGGATCGAAGGTCCACCGATCCCGAAATTTCAGAAGTCTCTCTCCTACCGGTATCATCCCACTTGGACTGCCGTCCCGAGGTCTTGCCTCCCTGACCACGACCACCCCTGAATCCCCTTCCCCTTGAGGGGCGCCCAGACGAGCCTCTGGCTGCCCCTCTAGGCTTTGCTCGAAAGGAAGTAGACTGCCCTTCGAACGATGGGGTGAATGCCGTGGACTGTGTCGACACGGCCTTGGGTACCCACTGAAAAGTGGTCGGGGTTTGTGCCACTATCTGAGGCACTGGAGGCAATGGCAATTGCAGTTGCTGTTGCTGTCTAAAAGGCTTGGCTGGCCGAGACGGTAGCCTAGTCCTCATAGTCTTCCTCTTTGGTTGAGGACCTTCATCCGGGGAAGACTTTCTTTTGATAGCCAGGCCCCACTTCTGGAGAAGGTTTCTATTCTCCAAGGCGGCCTTATCAACTACTTCTTTGACCAAATCGGTAGGGAAAAGGTCTTTGCCCCAAATATTGGAGGAGATTAGTTTCCTTGGCTCGTGCCTCACCGTAGCCGAGGTGAACACGAACTCCCTACAAGCTCTCCTCGCCTTGACGAAGCCATAAAGGTCCTTCGTCACTGTGGCCAGATGAGTCTTGGCCACCACCATGAACATTTCATGGACCTTGGGGTCATTTGCCATCGTCTCAAGAGTAGTCTGAAGAGACATTGAGGCAGCCAGTCTTTCTTTTGTCTCGAACTCTCTCTGCAAGAGAAAGTCAGACAGCTTAGGGAGGTCCTCGCCGAACTGACGTCCGGCGATATCAGCCTCCAACTTCCCAACTGAGAACGTAAGATGGACGTCCTTCCAGTCTTTGTGGTCCATAGGTAGGGCCAGCGACAAGGGTTTACACTCCTCTAGGGAGGGGCAAGGCTTGTCGGCCTCGACTGCTTTTAGTACAGCCGCAAACCCTTTCTGTAAAAAGGGGAAGGCTCTAGCAGGAGAGGACACAAAGGAAGGGAGCTTCTTGCTCAATGCAGCTACTTTTGAGTTAGAGAAGCCCCTCTCTTTCAACGAGGATGAAAGCAGAGCTTGAGCCTTAGTATGGTCCATCACTATGACCTCCTTCGGCTCTGTCTCCTCCTTTGAAGCTGGTTCCTTCCTCAGCCGGACATAAGAGTCCGGATATGATGCCTTGCTGGGCCAGAATTCCACCTCCTCTAGGGGAACTGAGCCCAGCTTATCCGAGATGACGATCTTTCCAGTCGTCATTGGCATGTGCTCAGCATACCTCCATGGGTTAGCATCTGAGCACAAGGGAAGGTCTTTCACATTGAGCCTTTTCTGGGGCCCATGTGATTCTGCAAGGCACTGCATCCGCAGTTCCATAGCAGCCGCCTTCTCCTGATTCTCCTTCTGCATTTGTTGGATCATTCCAACAATCGAAGAGAGGGCCTGTCCCAGCTCTACTGGGAGACCGGCCGATGTTGAGGGAATAGGCTCCGGAATCTGAACCGAAGTAGCCGACACCTCGTCGACCTCTTCCTCTACGACGTCCGGGGTTTGAACTTCATCCTGGCCTTCTGCCAGGAGGTCTTCTTCCAAACGCTCGTCCACGTCAGACATCCTGTCATCTAACTGGATGTCTTGCATCGCGACCGCGACTTCAGCATCCACCTGGATCTGACCTTGGGGGATCTCCTCTTGAGGCTGGGGAATCACTGCATCAGCTGATGCCTTAGGGAAAAGATACGCCCTCATCTTCTCACTTGGAAGATAAGGGCCAGAGGTGTTCTTTTGGAAGCCCCTTACCCAGGTACGAAGCTTCTCCCTTGCTATATCCCTTGATTCCGCCGTCCTAGGGGAATCAAAAGCCTCAGTAATCAGGGTAGTGCACACAATACATACCTGAGGGTCCCAATACTGGAGATCATCCTTGGAGACAGCGCATGCTGCGTTTCTCCTACAAAACTCATGTCCGCAGAGGTTCTTGCTGCGGACGTTGCAGAAAACATTTCCGCACTTCGGAGGGTCCCCCTGTAAAGAGAAGAAATTTCCATGAGTATCAAGTGAACTATGTATCACTGGATATGCATAGTATAGCATAACAATTCACAAAGGAAAGACACACACTTGTGTTTCCCTCACAACCCATTGTTGCAGCCTTCCAGATAATAAAATCAAATGGTTAATCTCTTCTAGAGTAACCAATGCAAGGTTTCCAGAGGAAACAGGTGAAGCTCACAACTAAGCAATGATTTTAAAATCCTGGATAATAGACAGGAAAGAACTCACTTTCCTATCTGTAGGGCAACAGCAAAGGACTGTGCAAGAAAACACAAAAGTGTTAGAACACCCAGTGCTGTACCAAAACCCATACCATAGTTTTCTTCTTACTGTATATGTTATACTGATGAATACTAGTACAGTATAGGAGGATACGTGCCGGCCGGCACTTGCCGGCCGGCACACACCATAACTAGCTTTAAAGTATACTACTTAACAGCTATAAGGCGGCAGAACTCTGGTTCAAATGCATGTGCCGGCCGGCAGCAACTGCCGGCCGGCAACAGCCAATGTCGGCCGGCAATGGCTGCCGGCCGGCAACTACACAAGGTAGTACCCAGCTGCCGGCCACACTCTTGGTGACCGGCAGACAAGGGCTGACATTAGCCAGCCGGCAAAGGTACAGGACCGATGCCAGCCGGCAGCAAAAGAACCAGAGGACTACACCTGCCCGGCTGCCGGCCTCATAGGCCGGTAGCCGGGTCGGGTACAGCACTAGAAGAAAAATAGAATGGATGCCGGGATAAGAGTGTACACTACCTCCAAGCCCGGCAATCCGAAAGAGTGCATATAAGGAAGGGGAGAATCTAATTCAGGCTTCCTGACCAATGCCGTCTGGCTCTACAGGCAGGCATGGATGAGGGACCAAGGGAGGTCCGGGCAACACTCAAAATATAAGACCCTTGCCGGCCGGCAAGGGGCTGAGTCAATTCCACATCCTAACCTATACTAGGTCCAGATGTAGAACGACATACAGTACTGTAATGGCTAGGCCATTACGGAGATAGAGGGGGAAGGGACAAAGAGGGTCCTACCAACCTTGCTTTAGTGACGGATCACCCGCAGCCAAGAAACTTATCTTAGCCTAAGGGAGATCCAAGGGGGAAGGCCAGCAATACTTGCCAGCTCCCAGAGCACCAAAGCAAGGAAGGTGTTGCTACTCCCAGGGAAAGAAACTTATCCTCCCCCGAGAACAGCAACAAGGACTAGTCTGGTAGATCACAAAAGAAGGAATCATATCCACAGAAACCTTCGGTAGTGACCTAAGGAGGCTAAGCCACCTTTGTCTGTGTCAGGTCAGCAAGGGAGACTCTACCCCAAGCCAGACAAACACAGACTCAGACTAAAAAACTCTGTTGTTCTGTCCCTCTTTGAACCAGATTTACTGGAACAGGAAGGTACAGTAACACCCCAGTATAGTTTTATCGAAAATAAATTCGGAGAAAACCACTTAGGGATAAGCCCAAGGCTTAAACAGAGGGAAAGGGATTGCAGACCTTCTCCGAAGAAAAGAAAGCAACCGGGGAGTATGAGAAAGTTTACTAAGGCTCCATAAGCAACTTAGCCTAGGCATCAAGAGAATCGATTACCTAAATCACCGAAACTCACTCGTATACTATCTTGGAAATATTCCACACAATCTTAAATGTATAAAACATAGCCTAAAGCTTCAATAAAATTTTAATACACTCGGAAAACCCAAAATCATGCATGAAGTATAGGACCAAACGACTAGGCTACATGGCCTAGCGTAGGCCAGAATGGCGAATACTTCGCCAAAATAATACTAAGCACGAAAGGAAATCCTATATAATGCTAAATAGCTAAAATTTATTAAAGCAAAACAACCGGGAATGTCGCTCTGACTAACTAAACTTATACCTAGCGAGCGACAGCGTCCATGACGCCTCCGGTAGTCTATGGCTCTTGTAACAAAGATTAATCCTATTAATCACTCAAAAATTTACCAAGAGCTTACATTTATACATAAAAGACATGGTACTCAACTTATCAGAGGCCAACGAAGACGGAGAAGCCATGAAAAGCAGAATAAATCCAAGATTTGCGAGAAACACAGGAAAAAACACCGAGTTGTTAAGCTACGCAAAAAGGAATACAGATGGCACCAGGATTGGCACCAGGCACGCTTACGAATCGGGAGATAGGGAGCCTTGGGAGCGGCTCCCCCTTTTTCTTTCCCGAATTCGTTTCTTACCAACTGCCCCCTGCGAGAAGAATCTCTGTTCGGGATGCAGATTGCCATGTGGCGTGTCAAGAATACGTCCTCTGATATGTCGCGATATCCCTTTCACGAGGGATACTCGCTCCAGAAGTTAGAATTCTGGTACCTTAAGGTAAATTCTCTGGGAATATCGCCGTAGTTGTAATATACCCTAGGAAGCTACCCTATAGGAACTTCCATCAGGACAACATGGCTTAAGCCCAAAAATATATATATATATA
>NC_090746.1:92098922-92101422 GCF_036898095.1 Palaemon carinicauda
TATATTGCTTATATCCTTGATTAATATGTGAAAGAATTTAAAGTATTGCTTGATAAATTTGTATTTATAATACGAATCAATATACCACCACAAAGAAAATCTATTTATTTCAGCACAAAGGAAAGCGTATTTGACGGTGCCGAGAGAGAGGTTATGACTCAAAGGCAGGATGCAATCAACTGAGTTGTTTGTTGAAGAACACACTCCTTTATATACAAAATCTCAAAGCAACAAGAATTTTAATGTTCAAATTTTGACAATGTTACAGAGGAAAAAAGCAGACATGAATTTTCATGTTCGTTTTAATGCAAGAGAAGAGCAAAGATACAAGCATAATATATACAAAAGGAATTATGACAATTGTGTGTCACACGGTTGGTACATGTATATATATATATATATATATATATATATATATATATATATATATATATATATATATATATATATATATGCGTATATATATATATATATATATATATATATATATATATATATATATATATATATATGCGTATATATATATGCGTATATATATATGCGTATATATATATATATATATATATATATATATATATATATATATATGCGTATATATATATATATATATATATATATATATATATATATATATATATATATATGTATATATATACATATACATATATATATATATATATATATATATATATATGTATATATATACATATACATATATATATATATATATATATATATACACATATATATACAATATATATATATATATATATATATATATATATATATGTATATATACAATATATATATATATATATATATATATATATATATATATATATATGTATATACAATATATAAATAAATATATATATATATACAATATATATATATATATATATATATATATATATATATATATATACATATATATATATATATATATATATATATATATATATATATATATGTATATGCATATATATGTATATATATATATATATATATATATATATATATATATATATATATATATATATATATATATATGGCTTGCAGGGGGAAGATATATAATATATAAAGGAATTCCTCTAAAAGGACTGATTTATTTTGAGACGTTCCGATCAAAGCTTTATTCATTTTCAGTTTGTAAATGTAAAATATTTGTTGAAATTTACAGATATAATAGAATATTTTCAAACAATATTGATAATATTTCATTAATAATTAAAAAAGAAAAATTAGAATAAGGTTTCTTGGAGAAAGGGAAGAAGGAATAACCAATATATGACATCAACCTACGACTTCTATTACTTTACATGAAGTGGAGAAGTAAAAACACTAGAGTTAAAAAATAGGGTAAGTCTTCTGATGCATAGGTACTTAAGGATAGTTTGAAAATCACTATGGCTTGTTCCAACAATAATTGAGAAAGGTTTTTTATTTACCACTATTTTGCATATTGACTTATGGTTACTCATGTTAAAAAAACCGGTTTTCACATTTTTTAGACATTTTCGATAAATGAATTCAAATGGCAATAGTATCTCATCTGCAATAACTTGCAACAAGAGTCAACGTACAGTAGATGCCGGAAACTCTCATGCGTTTGAATTTATAAATAATGTTAAGTCTCATGAAGGTCTGTAGTTTGTAATTGTAACGAAAGAATAAACAAATCTTGACTGGATTCATTGAAATTAATTAATTAATTAATTAGAGCGATGTCGTGACAATAGCCTATTAACAACTTTGTAAACTATATTTTAGAAATATGAGTTTTGCCTGAAAATTTAGACAAAAAATTAATCTCATTATCAAAGAGAGACCAGCTTGAAGAATAATGAAGAGCCTAACAAAAAAGATTTGATTACGTGTTTCATAACAAGATTCCACTGATGATCTACTCGTAGTGGTTAGAGAGAGAGAGAGAGAGAGAGAGAGAGAGAGAGAGAGGAGAGAGAGAGAGAGAGAGAGAGAGAGAGAGAGAGAACTTTCATCGGGAGTAATTTCTTAAAGATTAATCAGGGAAACGCAGCGCAGACGGCTTGCAAGAAATAGCGTCTGGATCCATTGAAGTAATTGGTATTGGATTGTTCCTTGAAAAAGGATTTAATCTCGAAGGACTGGAAAGCGAGAAAAGTGCTTAAAGGAAATTCTCCGAGGAGTCGCACTCGATTCTTAAATATCTCAAAACATTTTCTTGATAACTCTATCTTTACAAAATATACTGTTACTGTTCATTACTCATAGTAATTAGATGTAAATATATTATGATAGTCCTAAAATGTATGTAGAATATTGAAAAAAAAATATTAATATATTTGGAGGATTGGTGTATCTGGTTCAGATGTAGTAACATTTAAAGAAAAAAAAAGTAAAATGATGTTCAGAAATGTAGATGAAGTGAATTTTTTACTAATATATATTTTGGACGTTTCTCTATGTCGCCATTACTGTATATTATTTCTAGGAAATGCGTGATGGAACTCGTCATATA
>NC_090746.1:92136422-92140415 GCF_036898095.1 Palaemon carinicauda
TATATATGTATATATAGTTATATATATATATATATATATATATATATATATATACATAATGTATATATATATATGTGTGTATATATATATATTTATATATATTTGGTATATATATAGATATATATATATATATATATATATATATATATATAATATATATATATATATATATATATATATATATATATATATATGCATATATATAGATATATATATACATATATATATGTATATGTTTGTGTGTGTGGTTGTATGCACATATATATATATATATATATATATATATATATATACATACAGTATATATATATATATATATATATATATATATATATATATATATTATATATATATATATATATATATATATATATATATTGCTGTTGCAGGTGTTGAGGTGCTGGTGATGGAAGATGAGACAGAGATTACAAGAGAGGAAGTGAGGAGACCACTAGAAGAAACGAGAGTAGGAAAAACATCTTGTATGGGATGGTGTGAGAGCTGAGATGTTGAAGGAAGGGCGTGTGACTGTATTTGAATGGTTGGTGAGATTGTTTAATATGTGTTTGTGTTGTCAATGGTACCAGTAGATTGGGTTTTTTCGTGTATTGTACCACTAGATAAGGATAAGGGTGATGTGCATAAGTGTTGTAATTTAAGGGGTATTAGTTTGTTGAGTGTAGTTGGAAAAGTCTATGGTAGAGTACTGATTAATAGGATTAAGGATAAAACAGCGAATGCAATCTTAGAAGTACAGGGTGGTTTCAGAAGAGGTAGGGGTTGTATGAATCAGATTTTTACAGTTAGGCAGATATGCGAGAAATATTTAGCAAAAGGTAAGTAGGTCGTATGTTGCGTTTATGGATCTGGTGAAAGCGTGTGGATAGAGTTTGATAGGGAAGCAATGTGGAATGTGGTAAGATTATATGGAGTTAGTGGAAGGTTGTTGCAAGCAGTGAAAAATTTCTATAAAGGTAGTAGCCTAAAGCATGTGTTAGGATAGGAAATGAAGTGAGCAATTGGTTTCCGGTGAGAGCGGGGCTGAGACAGGGATGTGTGATGTCGCCGTGGTTGTTTAACTTGTATGTTGATGGAGTGGTGACAGAGGTGAATGCCCGAGTTCTGGGAAGAGCATTGAAACTGGTAGACGAGTATGACCATGAATGGGAGGTAAATCAGTTGTTGTTTGCCGATGATACTGTACTGGTTGCGGATGCAGAAGAGAAGCTTGGCCGATTAGTGACAAATTCCTGGAAGGGTGTGTGAAAGAAGGAAGTTGAGAGTTAATTTGGGTAAGAGTAAGGTTATGAGATGTACGAGAAGAGAAGGTGGTGCGAGGTTGATTGTCATATTGAATGGAGAGTTACTTGAGGAGGTGGATCAGTTTAAGTACTTGGGGTCTGTTGTTGCAGCAAATAGTGGAGTGGATGCAGATGTACGTCACAGAGTGAATGAAGTATCCAAAGTGTTGGGGGCAGTTAAGGGAGTAGTAAACAATAGGGGGTTGGGCATGAATGTAAAGAGAGTTCTCTATGAGAAAGTGATTGTACCAACTGTGATGTATGGATCGGAGTTGTGGGGAATGAAAGTGACGGAATAACAGAAATTAAAAGTGTTTGAGATGAAGTGTCTAAGGAGTATGACTGGTGTATCTCGAGTAGATAGGGTTAGGAATGAAGTAGTGAGGGTGAGAACGGGTGTAAGAACTGAGTTAGCAGCTAGAGTGGATATGAATGTGTTGAGGGGGTTCGGCCATGTTGAGAGAATGGAAAATGGCTGTCTGCTAAAGAAGGTGATGAATGCAAGAGTTGATGGGAGAAGTACAAGAAGAAGGCCAATTTTGGTTGGATTGATGGAGTGAAGGGAGTTTTGGGTGATAGGAGGATAGATGTGAGAGAGGCAAGAAAGCGTGCTAGAAATTGGAATAAATAACGAGCAATTGTGACGCAGTTCCGGTAGGCCCTGCTGCTTCCTCCGGTGCCTTGGTTGACTGTGGAGGTTTGCAGCAGTAGGGGATTTGCGTTTTGAGGCTTCATCTGTGGTGGATAACGGGGGAGGGTGGCTGTGGCACCTTAGCAGTACCAGCCGAACTCGGTTGAGTCCCTTGTCATGCTGGGAGGAACGTAGAGAGGAGAGGTCCCCTTTTTTGTTTCATTTGTTTGATGTCGGCTACCCCTCAAATTGGGGAAAATGCCTTGGTATATGTATGTATGATATATATATATATATACTATATATATATATATATATATATATATATATATATATATATATATATATATATATAGATATATTTATATACGTATATATATGTATATATATACATATATATATGCACACATATATGTATGTGTATATATATATATATATATATATATATATATATATATATATATATAAATATATATATATATATATATTATATCATGATCATATATATATATATATATATATATATATATATATATATATATATATATATATGATCATATATATATATATATATATATATATATATATTATATATATGAATGTATATATATACAGTATATATATATATATATATATATATATATTATATATATATATATATTATATATATATATACAAATATATTCATGTATATAGATATATATTTTCATATATGTATGTGTGTGTTCATGTATGTGTGCATGTATGTACCTAAATAAAAATTTAAATACACAAAACAATATTCACCGAAAGGCACATTAGTGCGACATTGGCTTTTGCGCAGTATATACGTGTATCATTGTATAACAATAATAATTATTATTATTATTATTATTATTATTATTATTATTATTATTATTATTATTATTATTATTATTATTATTATTATTATTATCATAAATTCTTTAAAAAAAAAAAAATCCATTGTTGAAATGTAGGAGATTCTTTGCAGTTAAACAACTATTTCTTACATAAAATATGTCATATAATGTTATTCAGTATATATTGACAAATTTATATACGACGAGCATTTTTATTTCTAGTTAAAATTGTTGCATTAATCATTTTGAAGTTTTATGAAGAATGCAGTAATGATAAATGAAAATACTAACTCATGATTGTTTTTAACTCACTGTTTTCATTTGTTTATTCTTTTTTTAAATTAATACTAAGCAGAAAACAGTTGTAATTCAATATCATATTATTTTCCATAATTTTATGTTAATACTGTCAAAGCTTTCTTCTTTTTCTAACATTCCCTCAATAACTAAAAACTCTCTTCTTCCTTTATTCTAATTCTGATTATGCAATAGACAGAACTGCCTCCATTTCATCTATATTTTACACTATTCTTCCTCATATTTTTTAACTCATAGGATAGAAGCATGATTTTATTTAGTCGATGCAAACGAATAAAATCATTTTATCTACCTCGCCTTCCCTATTTTTAAAGCATTATTTAGAATTTGATTCTTTGGGAACCTGATATTCCAGATAACCGTAAAACTTCCTGAGAATATTTTACCACATAACAAGATCCACTCACATTCGTTCAAAACTCTTTAAAACTACAAACTATGCGACGTCCTTTCTAAAGTAAATTTTGAAATTATAATTCCCCGTCACCTACAAGCCCAGTCAGGCGTAGATTCCGACCAAGGAGGTTAAATTTAACCTTCTTGATTCCGACCTTCCCGCGAAACTTCTCACTCTTTCTCTTTTTCATTCCTGACTTGAGGCATTTACTTTCCCATCTTATTTTGCAGCTATTCTCATATTCAACTAAAAAAAACCGTTGAACTCTTGCAGTTTTACCTGTTAAGGTGCATAGACATTTTTTCCTATAATTTTCAAATGTTAATGTCGTATAATCACTGGATTTCTTTTAATATCTATAGCATAGAGAGTTAAATAAAATATGGAAATTTATGAGATTAATCCTCCTCTAAATAAAATATATTTATGATTAACGTCATAATTTAGCGAGTGGTCTAGAATATACAAATTACAAGTTCAGCTAGG
>NC_090746.1:92153415-92160915 GCF_036898095.1 Palaemon carinicauda
ATATATATATATATATATATATATATATATATATATGGGAAATGGGAAATCGAAAACTGTAGCTCTCCTCAGGTGTTGACAATCACAAGGCTACACACGTCTTGTCTTCTGGCGACCCAAAGTTCGTTGCTAAGCCACAAGAAAAATGGTCACTCGTGGTGTTAGAAGGTTTCTCAGAGATAAGACTAACACGTCAAAAAACTCTAATTATTAGGAAGCGATTCGGCTTGCAAATTAGAGGTGTTCACACTTACTAATGATAGAATTATTAGAGTTGGAAATCAATCTAGCACCTAGATCATCATGTAAAAAGCTTAAGCACAATGCCCGGCACAATATGAAACTGGATTTAGTAACATTGATGATAGATTTTCCAGTGCATTTGATATTTGAATGAGCCACTGGGAGGCTTGTAAATGTTTCTTTGGAGACTAAGTAGACAAAGCCTATCAGATCAAAGCATTACAGGGACCCAGATCATCTCCGAGGAGAAGTAATGAAGGAAATTCGTAAATTAGGAGAAAAGGAACTCTAGGAAACCAAGTCCCCTTGGTCTTCTTCAATCCCTTAATTGGTCATAATGTTTTTTTTTTATATGGGTGATGTTATAATAACTATGAAAACATTAGAACATAACCAAAATATCCATAAAGTCTTAGAAACATTGTGTCATAACAGTATGGAAAAGAACTTGATGAAACGTTAGATTTTCAGCAAACAAATAGAATTTTTAGGTTACTTAGAAACCACGTTTGTAATCCAACACTAAATTCAAAGGTTTCTGTTTCCCCAACAGCTGTTAATATCTATGCCCTTATTCTCTTGTACATCAATTTGACAAATCTTACTAACTTCTCCGGGAATTCCTTCTTACTCAAGCGCCAAGAAACTTCACTTCTTATGGTATTGTATCATAAGCTTTGTTTAGATATACCCACTTTTTCTGTAGTTACCTTACTATATAGATGTCATCAGCAGTCCCTATCCGCAACAGGGATCTATACTGCTGTTTCCCAATCTTTACAATCTCTCAATCTCTCAACTAGTACCCTCTCTAAAATTTCAAATCACGTTTTGGTAGTTTAATTGACTTGTACTCATTATATACCATGATATCACCTTTTTTCTTAATGGAAACTGCCTGGGCTTTTAAACTTATCTGTAAGTGTATTTTTTTTTTTTTTTTTTTTTTTTTTTTTTTTTTTTTTTTTTTTTTTTTTTTTTTTTTTTTTTTTTTTTTTTTTTGCAAAAGGATTCACTCGTTGTTGGAAGCTTATTAAATTTTACAATAATTTCTTTTTGCCTTAATATGATTCATGATATTATTTTTGACATAGTCGTTGGCTTATGAAGCTAATTATCCTTTTTTTTTCCTTCCTCAAATTTTTTCTTCGAAAAAAAAAAAATGCTAGGTATGGAGACGATTTTCTGAGTTATAGCTAACATTATTCTACATTAAATCCACTTATTTGTCTCTTAATTTTATGGCCACAATGGGCATCACCATAGTTATCATTTATACATTTTTTCAGCATTGTAACCACCATCATCATCATTATCATCACTACTGTAATACCACCAAAAATTTTAGTTACTAAAAATCTCTTATATTTACTATATTCAAATGTGAATCCTATTCATATAATAACGCATAATTTGGAAAAATATCTACTTTCATTAGAACTGCATTATGGGTTTTGGATTGTCAATAAACATACAAACAAACAGACACACAAGCATATATATATATATATATATATATATATATATATATATATATATACATATATATATATACATATATAGATATATATAAACATATATATATATATATATATATATATATATATATATATATATATATACATATATGTATATATATACATATATATATATATATATATATATATATATATATATATATATATATATATATATATATATATTTATTTATATACATGTATATATATATATATATATATATATATATATATATATATATATATATATATATATATTTATTTATATATATGTATATATATATATATATATATATATATATATATATATATATATATATATATATATATTGTTTGTTAGTAATGGCGGTCATTACGCCACCTTTTTCAAATAACAAAAGACCCCGCCAGCAAGCATGAGTCGAAATGCCACGAGTTTTGGGACCCTACCCAGAGTCTCACCCACCCCCCCTCCAACCATCCTATACCAGTCTACTCCCCCTGAGATCTCATTTTCAGCTACCTTCTATGAGTCACGTGACAACATCGTGGTCCCAGGAGAAGGAGGGAAGCGAGATGTGAAGGATGTGGGTACACGTGACCAAGCCTGACCAATAGGACAGCGGTCATGCCAATCCCCCCTACCCGCCCCCCGTCAATTGGGGGTCAAGTGGGGTTGATCTACCCAGGGAAAACTTGGGATTTTCTTCGCGATCCAGCATCCATAAGGAGAACATCTCCTTTTCTTCACCCAACGTCCTTGAGGGAAATACCATCGCTCTTCACCCTCAAGACATCAGGGAGGCAGGACCTCTGTCTACATCTTTCCACAAGGGAAGGAAATCAGAGTCCTTTTACTAAAGGTAAGGTGTCTGATTTTGAGATTCTCAATATCCTTACCCAACCTCCCATCCATCCTTACCACACCCCATTTTTCCCTTATCCTCTAAAGAAATCCTACCCACTGAACCTTGTATCCTATCCCCTATACCCAGACCACGTGTGCCGTTTAGTCCTAGTTTTAATACATTTACCCTGTGACAGTGTTGATTCCCATGTGTAACGCTTAAATCCCTAAGCTTGGCATTGTCATTTAATTTGCTTAAAAGTCTTAACCACACGACTTCATCGTGTTCCAAGCCGGTAGAAGTAAGTGTGCTGATAATAATTCAATTTATTTCCCCCTTCCAGGGAACGTGATTGCTGTGCTGGAGTTTCATCCACGGTCCCCCCCCAAACTCCATCCGAAGCTCATCGTGGCATAAATTACAATATAAATAATTAGCTGTTGTGCTCCCCTTTTCTTTTATTAATTTTTATTTAAATATTATTGTAAATACATATATATGTCAGTATTCCTTGTATCATTGCTGACTGGCGACCTACCATTATTATTTGTTTTGTTATGGCCCTTGAGTCCCTTAAGCAAGGCCAGACTCGAACCAGTAGCCCGTAACATATTGGCGACCAAATGCCAGGATTCGCTAAGACAGTAATTTCAAATTAATTTTATCAAAGTCAATTTCCCCCCTTTTTCTGTCTTTAGCGACTCGACGAACCTCAATTTAATTTCAAGTAAATTATATTTTCACTGGAGTTGGAACCGTGGAAGAACACAGCAAAAGCCTTCTATTCTCATTGTTAAAGTTTTGTGTTTATTAGTGTGTGTGTTCGCGCCGCGAACCTTTTTGTTTTAAACCCACGTGGAAGAAGTCTAGTCCTATTGTGTAGCAGGATAGCCAACCGCGTGAGAAGAATTTGTGTTCTTTTTCTGAGTGTTTATTGTCACAGTGGTTAGAATTTTCCATTTATTAAAACATTGTGCATTAGGTGAATGTCTTATTGTGTTATTTTGTGTTTAAAAAAGAAAATAAGTGAAGTGAAACTTACGATATTTTAGGACAAAAAGCGTGGCAGGCTGAGCACGTGTTCATTTCAAAACATGGCCAACCTGGTATAACTCAGCCCGCCGCCGTGTTTCCGAACGATGCCAAGGTATATTGTCTGCAATTATTATCTTTGTCAATTGTTTACCAATTCTATGCAGACCCGAGATTTTAGTCGAATTTCGTTGTATTCACGCACATCAATCGTTTAATTTTGTGCATGGAATATTTTATCATTTATCTTTAGTGCTAGGATACAGACTAGTCTCATATCGGAACTTTCGGCTTACGATTCACATAAACGTTTTACGGCAGTGAGGCATAATTCTGTAGAGTAACGGTAAGACCACGTGGCGTTCCTTATTTCGATTTTGTTTTCTTTTGATAGTAAGGGTTCTTAATTTCATTTTATTACTTTCGTGGGATATTATTTTCATGTACATTATTGATAGGGATAAATTTTTCATTCATATATATTGTGCAGTGAGTGATTGTTTAATTTCGTGTTAAAACTAAGTGAATTGAAATTTACGAAATTTTAGGAAGAAACCGTGGTAGACTAAAACACGTGTTAATTTCCTGTGTTGGTAACCGTAAGCACACGTGGCGTTCTTTATTTCAATTTTTCCTTTTCACAGTAAGGGTATGCAATTTCATTTTGTTACTTTCGTGGGGTATTATTTTTATATACATTTTTGAAAGGGATAATTTTCGTAAGATTGTGTAACATTGTTAACCTAAAGATAAAGGATTTATGAAATCACATTCAATTTAATTTTTTCAGTCAGGGTATAGGATCATTAAGATAAAATATTTGGGAGTGTAATTTATTAAATTCATTTTTTTTCTAAAGGGAAAGTATGTAAAAGGGTTGATGTTCTTAACGAAGCATTAAGCAATCTCCGTGACATAGTTTGTTTTATTTAATTTGTTATACTTTAAGTATAAATACAAACTTCGCTTTAAAGTCACAGAGTTGCAATTGGTGGTGTTGCAAGAACGCACCCACACACTTTTACAAATCCATTTCTTCTTATGACTAGAAGAGAGAGTCACACATCGTGGAGATTCCATTTTTTTTCCTTAAGACTAGCATAGGAGGGTCACACATCGTGGAGATTCCATTTTTTTCCTTAAGACTAGCATAGGAGGGTCACACATCGTGGAGATTCCATTTTTTTTCCTTAAGACTAGCATAGGAAGGTCACACATCGTGGAGATTCCATTTTTTTCCTTAAGACTAGCATAGGAGGGTCACACATCGTGGAGATTCCATTTTTTTTCCTTAAGACTAGCATAGGAAGGTCACACATCGTGGAGATTCCATTTTTTTCCTTAAGACTAGCATAGGAGGGTCACACATCGTGGAGATTCCATTTTTTTCCTTAATACTAGCATAGGAGGGTCACACATCGTGGAGATTCCATTTTTTTCCTTAAGACTAGCATAGGAGGGTCACACATCGTGGAGATTCCATTTTTTTCCTTAAGACTAGCATAGGAGGGTCACACATCGTGGAGATTCCATTTTTTTTCCTTAAGACTAGCATAGGAGGGTCACACATCGTGGAGATTCCATTTTTTTCCTTAAGACTAGCATAGGAGGGTCACACATCGTGGAGATTCCATTTTTTTTCCTTAAGACTAGCATAGGAGGGTCACACATCGTGGAGATTCCATTTTTTCCCTTAAGACTAGCATAGGAGGGTCACACATCGTGGAGATTCCATTTTTTTTTTCTTAAGACTAGCATAGGAGGGTCACACATCGTGGAGATTCCATTTTTTTCCTTAAGACTAGCATAGGAGGGTCACACATCGTGGAGATTCCATTTTTTTTCCTTAAGACTAGCATAGGAGGGTCACACATCGTGGAGATTCCATTTTTTTTCCTTAAGACTACCATAGGAGGGTCACACATCGTGGAGATTCCATTTTTTTCCCTTAAGACTAGCATAGGAGGGTCACACATCGTGGAGATTCCATTTTTTTCCTTAAGACTAGCATAGGAGGGTCACACATCGTGGAGATTCCATTTTTTTTCCTTAAGACTAGCATAGGAGGGTCACACATCGTGGAGATTCCATTTTTTTCCTTTTTGTACTAGCATAGAGATTTACCCATTGTGGTGATTCCATTTCTTTTATGACTAGTATAAAGGTTCACCCATAGTTGTGATCTCATTTTTTCCCTGACTACCCCAGAGGGTCACCTACTGTATAGTTGTGATTCCGTTTTTATTGTGTAGTACAGTTGTCATATATATCGTTATTTGTTTGGACGAATTACAACCGAACAGCCTAAGCTCACCCATTGTCGTGGCCCTGGTTTTCAAGTTAGGCTCTTGTTCAATTACTTGCAAGGCTTGCTATTTGGTGATAATTCTTTCTCGAAAGGCATTTTTCTCAGCCATTGTGCATTTTGCCCAGCTCCATCTTCATCCTTCCTTCCATGAGACTCTTGCATAAGGCTAGAGCGTCTTTCCCCTCCGTGTAATTTCTGGCACGGTCAACATCGTACCTTGTGCTGTTGAGTTTTTCTTGTCGCTGTCTCCTCAAAAACTTAGCAAAATGACTGCTGCTGAAATCAGTGCATTTGTGGACTTGGCAGAAAGACAAGGCTATGAGGGGGAAGCATTGCGAAGGTATGTGTGGGAGCTCATGAATGAAGACAAAGCCCGGAGAAGAACAGAGCAAGAAAGGTTGCGGTATGAAAGAGAGAGAGCGCATGAATTAAGAATGCAGGAGATGGACGCCCGATTGGCACAACTCAATCACTTGCCACCTCAACCCAATATTGCCAAAGTCCAGCAGGACAATCGCAGGAGGAACCACTTCATTGAAGGGTTCACCGAGGAACTCCCTACAGTGGAACTGAAGGTGACCACGTCCCAGCTCAGCAAGAAGTGCGGACTGGGGGCAGGGAGTGATCTTGCACATGAGGGCTACAACTCATGCTTGGGTCAAAAGCCCGTGAAGGGTGTACAGCGAGTGCCCCTCAGGTGCATGAAGGCTGCCAAGCCGGAGCCTAAAACTGTTAGGACGCAACCTGCATGGGAAGACGACTGGCTCGGTGACATTGACCTTGGTGAGGTAACTTGGCTAAGTGAGGAGGCCCAAGAGTCTTCCTCCTCCAGCAGTGAGTCTGAGCTTCGTACGCCAGAAGTTAATTCTGGTGAAGGTGTGCCACTTTCCACCACAGGGGATAGGGCTACTCCAAGCGTCATGCCAGAGACCTCAGAGGAGGGCCAGGGGTCTCCCTTTTCCCACCGTGAGTCTGAGCCGAGTACCCGCAAATTCAATCCGGGTGAAACTGTGCCACTGAACATCCCTGGAAATAGGGCTATCTCAATCACCAGGCCAGAGGTCTCAGAGCAGGCAAGAGGCGAACCACCCATCAGCGCCGAGACCCCAAGGAGCCAGACAAAGCTCATCAGGTTCCCACTGCTGGATGAGACATTGGTAAACAACAGGGCACCCGCCAACTCGAACGAGGTGGAAATGAATGACCCCTCTAAGGCTGAGTTCCTGCTAAAGGATGAGGTGCCCCTTAAGATCACCCGAGGTTCTCACGATCCTGCTGAGGCCCTGCGCCAGCATATAGTTGTCCCCCATAATTCCCGCTTGTCGGTGCTACGAATGGCCCATGAGGGACTGGGAGGGCACTCTGGGGTGAAGCGCACAACCCAACTGCTGCAGCCCCATTTCTTCCGGCCGGGCTTGCAAAAGGGTGTTAAGGCTTCCGCACCCTCTTGCCATCCGTGCCAAGTCATCGGTAACTCTAAGAAAACCGTGCCGAGGGCCTCGCTCCAACTTATCCCATCCATAAGTGTTACAGAGATTACACAATTCTTTTATTGGTATGGCTTCCTAGCCAC
>NC_090746.1:92201785-92209285 GCF_036898095.1 Palaemon carinicauda
GGTGTAACATTCCAGGGTAAGAGCTCGTGATATCAGATACCGGGAGGCACCATGGTCTATCAATTCCCGCTTTACTGAGAGACCGCTTTCCGCTTGATGGGTTATTCCAGTTACTCTGGTCGAATGTTCAATGAGGTTTCGTGTGTGGAACATGTTGACACTACTAAGGCAATTATACTAAAAAGATATAATGCACCAGAAGTATATATGTATATATATATATATATATACATATATATATATATATGTATATATATATATATATATATATACATATATATATATATATATATATGTATATATATATATATATATATACATATAAATATCCATATATATATATATATGTATATATATATATATATATTCATATTTGTATATATGGATACATATATATATATATATATATATAAGGATATATATATATATATATATGCTTGTGTGTCTGTTTGTTTGTATGTTTATCGACAATCCAAAACCCATAATGCAGTTCTAATGAAAGTAATTAGCTCTCCAAACTATGCGTTATTATATGAATATATATATATATATATATATGTATATATATATATATATATATATATTTATATATATATATTTATATATATATATATATATATTTATATATAAATATCCATATATATATATATATATATATATATTTGCTTGTGTGTCTGTTTGTATTTTTATTGACAATCTAAAACCCATAATGCAGTTCTAAAGAAAGTAATTATCTTTCCAAGTTATGCGTTATTATATGAATAGGATTCACATTTGAATATAGTAATTCTAAGCGATTTTTTTTAACTAAAATTTATGGTGGTATTACAGTAGTGATGATAATGATGATGATGGTGGTTACAATGCTGAAAAAATGTATAAATGATAACTATGGTAATGCCCATTGTGGCCATTCAATTAAGAGACAAATAAGTGGATTTAATGTAGCGTAATGTTAGCTATAACTCAGAAAATCGTCTCCATACCTAGCATTTTTTTTTTTTTTTGAAGAAAAAAATTGAGGCAAGGAAAAAAAAAGGATAATTAGCTTCATAAGCCAACGACTAGGTCAAAAATATTATCATGAATCATAATTTAGGCAAAAAGAAATTATCGTCAAATTTCTTAAGCTTCCAACAATGAGTGAATCATTCTGTAGAAAAAAAATACATTTATAGATAAGTTTAAAAGCTTAGGCAGTTTCCATTAAGAAAAAAGGTGATATCATGGTATATAATAAGTACAAGTCAATTAAACTAACAAAACGTGGTTTGAAATTTTAGAGAGGGTATTAGTTGAGAGATTGAGAGATTGTAAAGATTGGGAAACAGCAGTATAGATCCCTATTGCGGATAGGGACTGCTGATGACATCTATATAGTGAGGTAACTACAGAAAAGAGGGTATATCTAAACATAGATTCACATTTTTAGCTCGGAAAAGTTTCCTGGTCGCTGATTGGTTAGAATTATCTTGTCCAACCAATCAGCGATCCGGAAACTTTTCCGAGCTAAAAGGGCACCGCTGCGAGTCGGTGCAAATATGAATCGCTAAAAGAAATGGACTATAGTGATGACTTTCCCCGAAGTGGCAAGAGCATCTAGTACGATATAAAATAGATGGAAGGTATACCCATAGAGAGATGAAATATTGTAACATCCTACCTGGAGGCCCTGTGTGCTTCCAACTTCGTTTGTTAGTGAAAGACTTAATTATGAAAATTAAACAAAGAAAGAAAGGGAAAAATCAAGGAATAGCTTATAGGAAGTCGATATCTGATATTAGAATATAATTGAGGTGTTTGAGATATATAATCTATATTTTCACACAACATAACTATATAGGATCCGAGAACAGCAAATCCTCTGGGAATGAGACAATAAACTAGGAATTAGTGGGAGACCTTCGCATCAGCCTGAGAAAAAAATAGAAATGTGTTCATCACAAGAGTGAAGCGACGCAAAATGAATTCTGCGACAATGGGTTGCGTCCCATGGCAAATAGATTTAGGATTCGCTTCTAAAGAGGCAATATTCTCTATGTATGTAATTAGGAACGAAATGTATTAAACAATGGAAAGGGAGACTACCTGATTAAATGCATCTTGAAAGGCTGTCATAATGTGGAAAACAAGAGTGGTGCTGAGTATTTGTGAATAAGGGGGATGATGGGAATTGTTAGGAGGGAATTTCATTGTGCGGAATTGTCTAGCAATAATTATAATCATAATTCAAATTTTATGACGGCAGTACCGAAATCACAAAAAAAGGGAAAAACAAACAAAAAAAAAAACCTGCCTCATCAGTTATTGAAAAACTAGTATTAAATATAGAATCAAAGATGTTGATAGTGAGATATTTTTGTCTGATGGCTCACAACAAACCAATCTTCTATAGGCGGCCCTGACTAGTACACCTTTGTTGATCATGGCGATGTGCAACCACTCAGAAAGGCAGACACACACACACACACATATATATATATATATATATATATGCATATATATACGAGTACATATATAAATATATATATATATATATATATATATATGAAAACAGCATTTTAGACTAATCACCATGGTTGTATAAATGTTGAACAAGTTACATTGGTTACTGTTATGAACATAATGCGATAGTAAATTTCCCTGTAAGAAGACATTAATTTTTTTCACCCTTGCATGTTAATCGAATATTATAGAATCCATTTGATAGTTTTAGATAATAGTCTCGATAAGTATAACATTTACAAAAACAACAACAATTGAAACTGTCAGATCCATTGATGAACATTGCGTTAGATTCTTTTTTTATGTTAGTTGTTAGTTATATATATGACTAAGAAGAGGCTGTTTATTTCAGGATCGTTAGAAGAGCGAATATTAGTGAAATGATATTTACTTTTTTCTTGCAATATTAAATGAACCTTTTTGGAATTATTAAGTAACATTCAATACACGGCTGACCCCACTAATGAAAAAAAAAAATTATAATAGAATTAATCTTTATTTGTATGTGTTTAACTTAACGTCTAATTATACATTTCAGACTTTAAAAAAATAAATGAGCAGGGATATAGTCCTTAGAAAAAAAAAAATCATTATACTTTCTTCTATATTTGATTTCCTCTAAAACATTATGTATGCTTTTCAGTACAAACTTTTGGAGATGCAGATGTTATACAGTAAATTATACGCGAAGAAGACTTTCTTCTGGTGTCAGGTCTAGACTCAGAATCCTCGTTCTATAATTAGGTAGACGTTGGTTTTGCTCCAATATTCAATCAAAATTTTTAAAAACTCTGAATAAATTAAGATATTTCATTCAGTCATTTATTTCATTATCGTTCCTCTTCTATAAAATACTTCTTAAGGTATGAGAAAAAGACGATGAGAATAAAATCACCAATTTATGTAAATCAATTTTTCTTCAATCGCAGAAAGCATTGACCTTTCATTAGAAAAATATATACATTTTGAACTACTAATTGCCTGAAAAACTTTTACATATATTTTTTTCATATCGATTAATCATTCCAAATATGAATAATATGACTGGCAAATAAAATTCCTTCAGTCTCACAAAAAATTAAATTTCCTAAAAAAAAAACGAGAATTCATAAAGACCGAAGAAATGTCATACAATTTATGATAGTCTGTTTATTAGTATGATACAAATCATTTCTATTCAATAGAAACACACTCAAAGTCATTTTCTAGTTTCACGTTTAAAGAAAAAATATATTGGAACAAACGCTAATGTTGGAAACTGATGCAAATATTTCAGTTACCCCTCAATTAGAATGATAAACGAAACAGTATCTGAACTAGATGACTATCATAACAATTTCGGTTTAATTTATTAGTGCCATTGCGAGTGGAATATATATTTGCAAATAGCAAATGTAGGAGATGACTTTCATGAGGCTTTATAAATATTAATATTAATATAATTATTAATATTAATATTAATATTAATATTAATATAGATATTAATATTAATATTAATATTAATATTAATATTAATATTAATATTAATATTAAGATTAATTGTTTTTATTGTTATTGTTATTTTTATTGTTATTGTCATCATCATCATCATCATCATCATCATCATTATTATTATTATTATTATTATTATTATTATTATTATTAATTATTATTATTATTATAGTATTATTATTATTATTATTATTATATTATAGTTTAACTACTTGTGGTGTGTAATATTACCATTATCAAATGGTAGTAATTATAGTATTTGCTTATTAAGGGGTTTATGTTGCAGTTGTGATTCTAGAGTGCTAACAAACGTCTGGTGTATAAAACGCATCATCTGTCACATTAGATAAAAGAAAAAAATATCGTCAGTAACATTCAACAAACAAATTATAATTCAAGCCTTTAATTTTGTGTCATCATATCAAAAAAAAAAAAAAAGAAAAAAAAAAAAAAAACTGTGTGTAAATAGACCGTAGCAAATTAATGTGATTGTAAGAAATATATATTTTTGGTTTACACCAGATATGTAAAAAAAAAAAAAAAAAAAAAAAAGGAAGTAGAAGGAGGAATATTGTATATATTGGTTTCACACCTTGCATTTTCAAAAGGCCCTCCTCTAAATTACCAAGCTTTTTTGAACTATCATGGAATCAATGGGAGGCCAGTGCATGGAGTATGAGGTATTTATACGTGACGGCCAATCAAAATTCACATGAAAGAGTCTACAAAAGTAATTTTGAATAATACCAGGCTTATTTTTCTGTTCCAGGAAAATGTGGGAATGTATTTGTTATATGTTTGCTTTGCTTTACTGTCATATGCGGGCAGCACGTTATATTCTGTCGAGTAAATGCTCTCTTTTCATGGAAATGGAGAGAGTGATATATTTAAGCTACTTATATATATATATATATATATATATGTATATATATATATATATATGTATATATAAATATATATATATATATATAATGTGTGTATGTATATTTATATATATAATATATATATACATATATATATATATATATATACATATATATATACATGTATATACATATATATATATATATATATATAAATTTATATATAATACACATATATATATATATATATATATACATATATATATATATATACACATATATACATGTATACATGTATATATATATATATATATATATCTATATATAATACATATATATATATATATATATATATCTTTATAGATCATCAAGTAATATTTATAAGCTTATATAGCAGTAAGAAATTATCTATAGCTATGCAAAAATATTACCTTGATTTTTTATGTAATTAACTCATTAAAATTATCGTAAAGTAGGTGTAACTTCGAACAATCACAGAGGTTGAGAAATGTAAGATGAAGTTACATACTACTGTATTGCTAGAACTTACTGACGTTAACCGTATATTTATCCTACGTACATAAGTTGCAAAATATAAATAAACCATAACCCACATTCCATTTAAATCATTTTCACCAACGTTTTTTGAAGATACTGTTTTTATAGGCATGTATTCGTTTTAAATGCCTGTGTGTGTGTGTTTATAACCCCCATATCTCAAAAACTATTTGACCTGAATCTCATGAAATTTGGTGGGGCGATTAGCCATGATACATGAACAATTTTATTAGATTTCGGGAGTGAATCAAAAGTACAGGTAGGGACAGAAAAAGGTGAACAATGTTTTTTTGACATATCATGGACCCTTTTTATCTCATTTGTATGAGCCTCTTGCCTAAATGTGCATAACTCAATTACCTATCTTGTTATATACAACGTGATATAGGCGAAGGTATGCGTTCTACCTTTGTGCTCCTCCTATTTTAAATATGTTTTTGTTTGCTCAGGATTACTAAGTACTTATGAAAGGCATACACTACGGGAAAACGTGAATGCATATCATTATCATCCAAGGAGATACATTAAGAGTATAATGCAAATTTCAAATACCAATGTCCTTGATTTAAAAATACCACAACTATTCATATTAAATTCCCATAAACATTTTCTTATGTATCATATATTTCCAATACAGTTAATATCTTTCTTTAAACATTCACCCCCAATATCTTCAAAATCAAACCAGGATTCCATGGTCAATCAGCGTGACAAGCAATATCATTTCAAATTATTTTAACATGAAAAAAAAAAAGAATCCATTTCCGGTTTGAACATCCCATGTATTGTCTTTCTTTCTCTCTCTAGCCTTCGTTTTGGGTATTGTCCAATTGTTTCCTAATCAACGATAAAAGAAAGAACCTGAGGCATAGTCAGTAAAATTGCTATCTCGTTGGAGTCGCTGGCCCTTGTTATGGACTGGGCTCTCTCTCTTCTTTCTACAAGTAGTTTCATAACATTAATCACACTGGTGGATAACGTTCAATTGTTATGTATTTGATATGATCATGTATTAGGATACAAAAATATCTATAATCAAAATATGGACAATGATGATATCATTGTTAATTACTGTCCTAATTGTAATAATGGTATTAATAACTATTTCAAGAGTCATTATTATTCTCATTATTTTTGTTTTCAAAGTTAATTGCATAAGTATCTTTATGAATTATTAATTGTTTAAATTTTTAAACAATCGTGGGAGGGCCTCAATAGATCCTATAGTTTCCTGAACTTTTTATTCAAAAATAGTTACTTAAAAAGAAAAAAAAAATATTTAAATATGTAACCAAAAGCCTAAATGTTAGTGTAAATGTTCGTTCCACTTCAACTGTACATAATTTGACTTTTCCCAGGAAAGAAATCAGGGGAATGGTGATTCACTAAAAACAACATTTCTTCGCGGTTGCCCCGAATCTGAAGTGGTAGTAGCAAAACTGCGGCGGATGGGAGGTACTAAGTGGCTGTAGAAGTCGTTCGTTGGGGCGCGAGCGATCGGTGGGTGGTGGGCGGCTTTGTCGCTGCTTCGGCACATCACGGGGTAGGCGTGTATGTCCTACGGCATTCATGTCAGCTTCGGTTGATGTTGAATAGGCATCCTCGTCGTCAGGGGTGAAGGCGTTGATGGAGGTCTTGAAGTGGCTGTCCATAAGGGCGTCGGCTTTGGTCATCAAGTCCTTTATGGGTAAACTATCGACATCGGGTATGGCAGCGCGTACAGGTTCGGGTAAATGGCGTATCCAAAGGGCACGAAGTAGGTTCACCTCACGAGGAGAGCCGTCTGCGGCAGTGTTGAAGGCGAGCGATACTGGTCATTTCCCTGAGGGCAAGCGAAGCCCTTTGGTCCCCCAACGGTTGTTGCGAGAGCTGAAAAAGCTTTGCTATACGGGCGGCTGGCGACGGCGAGTACTGCTGCAGAAGGTATGTTTTGAGGGCGTCATACGCTATTGGGGTGTCTCCTTGTTCACAAAGCCAGTCGGATATTTCTGGGAAGGTGTCCTCGGGTATCGCCGCGAGAACATAATCCGCTTTGGTGGTTGAGCGAGTCACGCCCCTGATACGAAAGTGGACTTCTGCGCGT
>NC_090746.1:92214285-92229285 GCF_036898095.1 Palaemon carinicauda
AAGTTTTAAAAACAGCTTAAATGTGTTATAGCCTTTTCACCCTCCTTTTCAAAATCTTTTTTTTTTTTTTCTCAGATATTTTTTGAGATTTTACATTCCTACAATCTTATGAAATATGAAAATAGTTCATTTTTCAATTTCAGTATCAGAAAAGATGATTTTCTTTCTCATGCCTATTTCTTTTTATAAAAGGGGAAATGTCGAGATATAGAGTTAGAAATGTTGATATTAATTAAAAAGAAAAATTATTTTGTTTTGAAAGGTTTACATTGTACTTATTCAGAAAATCTAACTGATTTAAGAAAAACTTATTTGTGTCTTAGTACGTCTTTTGTAAAATCACGCAAAGAAAAAATACTAGTTTTTAATGTTTTTACCAAATCCTCTCTTAATAATATTAGATATTCATATGAGCATTAAATAAAGTGTGGTGTTTTTTTTTCTTTTGTAGATGATGAAATTTTGGCTTGTAAAGGTGGAGGAGATATCACTGATGATATCTTAAATATTCATATACACTCTAAAGGCTATGAATTATATAACTGCGGATATTGGACACTGAAACAAAATTATTTTAGTCTTCAAATAAAAAATAGTAAATTATTTCAACTCTGCAATGCAAATATTTATTAATACTGCAGCTGTTACTTCTCAGCATCTATAAAATAGAAGATATTAATGAATGTGAGAGTTTTCTGTAAACCCTTTTATTTTCCTGACCCTAATCTTTATAAAGTCAACTGAAACGCTTATTCACTCTTACTTCCGTGAAGAACCACTAATATTCAGAGAGAGAGAGAGAGAGAGAGAGAGAGAGAGAGAGAGAGAGAGAGAGTCAATACCCTTACACAAAATCCTAGGAGGGATAGTGAGATAAAAAAAAAAAGAGAGAGAGAGAGAGAGAGAGAGAGAGAGAGAGAGAGAGTTCTTTTTTTATCTCACTATCCCTCCTAGGATTTTGTGTAAGGGTATTGACTCTCTCTCTCTCTCTCTCTCTCTCTCTCTCTCTCCTCACTATCCCTCCTAGGATTTTGTGTAAGAGTATTGACTCTCTCTCTCTCTCTCTCTCTCTCTCTCTCTCTCTCTCTCTGTAATTCCTCCCATTATGAAAGTCATATATCAAATCATACATTCACGGTTAATGGCATCATGGAAAAATAAACGTGAAGAAAATGATGGAAATCTTTGTAAGACTTGGGATATGAATGTTGGCACAATGGCATTAAGAGGTCGGCAATAGCTAATGTAAAGATAACAGACAAAAGGAATATTTTCTGCGTCCAGGAGAAGAGATGGAAATGTCACAAAACCGGGGAACTGAAAGAGGAATATAACCTCACCTTTAGTGGAGCTAATAAATACAGGAATTGTTTTATAATGATTCTATCGATTATAATTATAGAGGAAGTCATTGATGTCAATGTTAGAAATGATAGGATTATCTGGATCAGGAGGAGGAATGAAGATGTTTTATTACCATCTGTAGGTTGCTTAGACGAAGAGCAAGACTGCTTTTTTTCAGTCTTAGAGGAGGAAATGGAAAAGGTTCTTACAGATTAAAGATGCGCATTATATGGAGGTACTAGATAGGATCGCAGGATAAAATCACCATGTATTCAACTGTATAAATGGTGGGTACGGATATGATGAAAGAACTGGAGCGATTGTGAGAATGCAGATCTTGCCGTTTTCAGTGACATATCACAAGTGATGACATTCCACGAAGTGGCAAGGGCATCTAGTACGATATAAAATAGATGGAAGGTATACCCAGAGAGAGATAGAATATTGTAACATCCTACCTAGATGCCCTGTGTGCTTCCCACTTAGTTTGTTAGTGAAAGACTTCATTATGAAAATTAAACAAAGAAAGAAGGGGAAAAATCAAAGAATAGGTTATAGGAAATTGATATCTGATATTAGAATATAATTAAGGTGTTTGAGATATATAATCTATATTTTCATACAAAATAACTGTATAGAATCTGAGAACAGGAAATCCTCTGGGAATGAGACAATAAACTAGGAATTAGTGGGAAACCTTCACATCAGCCTGAGAAAGAAATAGAAATGTGTTCATCACAAGAGTAAAGCGACGCAAAATGAATTTTGCGACAATGGGTTGCGTCCCATGGCAAATAGATTTAGGATTCGCTTCTAAAGAGGCAATATTCTGTATGTATGTAATTAGGAACGAAATGTATTAAACAATGGAAAGGGAGACTACCTGATTAAGTGCATCTTGAAAGGCAGTCATAATGTGGAAAACAAAAGTGGTGCTGAGTATTTGTGAATAAGGGAGATGATGGGAATTTTTAGGAGGGAATTTCATTGTGCGGAATTGTCTAGTAATAATTATAATCATAATTCAAATTTTATGACGGCAGCACTGAAATCGCAAAAAAAAAAGCGGGAAAAAAAACCGGTGTCATCAGTTATTGAAAAACTAGTATTAAATATAGAATCTAAGATGATGTTGATGTTGGGAGATTTTTGTCTGATGGCTCACAACAAACCAATCTTCTATAGCCCTGACTAGTACAGCTTTGTTGATCATGGCGATGCACAAACAATCAGAAAGGCTTATATATATATATATATATATATACATATATATATATATATATATGTATATATATATATATACATATATATATACAATAATATATATAATATATATATATATATATATATATATTTATATACATATATATATACATATATATATATATATATATATGTATGTGTATATATATATATATATATATGTATATATATATATATGAAAACAACATTCTAGACTAATCACCATGGTTGTATAAATGCTAAACAAGTTACACTGGTTAGTGTTATGAACATAATGCGATAGTAAATTTCTCTGTATGAAGACATTAAATTTTTTCACCCTTGCATGTTAATCAAATATTGTAAAAACCCTTTGATAGTTTTAAATAATAGTTTCGATAAGTATAACATTTACAAAAACAAATAACAATTGAAAATGTGTCACATCCATTAATGAACATTGTGTTGGATTCTTTTTTTTTTGGTTAGTTATGTATATTACTAAGAAGGGATTGTTTATTTCAAGATCGTTAGAAGAGCGAATATTAGTGAAATGATATTTACTTTTTTCTTGCAATAATAAATTAACCTTTTTGGAATCATTAAGTAACATTCAATGCACGGCTGACCCCATTAACAAAAAAAATATGATAGAATTAATCTTTATTTGTATGTGTTTGACTTAACGTCTAATTATACATTTCAGACTTTAAGAAATAAATGAGCAGGGATATAGTCTTAGAAAAAATATAAAATTTCATTATACTTTCTCTACATTTAATTTCCTCCAAAACATTATGTATGCTTTTTAGTAAAAACTTTTGGATCCAGATGTTATACAGTAAATTATACGCGAAGAAGCCTTTCTTCTGGTGACAGGTCTAGACTCAGAATCCTCGTTCTATAATTAGGTAGACATTGGTTATGTTCCAATATTCAATCAAAATTTTATAAAAACTCTGAATAAATTAAGATATTTTCATTCAGTCACTTATTTCATTATCGTTCCTCTTCTATAAAATAATTCTTAAGATATGAGAAAAGACATTAGCATAAAATCACCAATTTATGTAAATCTATTTTTCTTCAATCTCAGAAAGGATTGGCCTTTCATTAGAAAAATATATACATTTTGAACTTCTAATTGCCTGAAAAACGTTTGTATATATTTTTTATATTGATTAATTATTTCAAATATGAATAATATGACTAGCAAATAAAAATTCCTTCAGTCTCACAAAAAAATAAAATTTCCTAAAAAACCGAGAATTCATAAAGACCAAAGAAATGTCATACAGTTTATGATAGTCTGTTTATTAGTATGATACAAATTATTTCTATTCAATAGAAACACACTCCAAATCATTTTCTAGTTTCACGTTTAAAGAAACAATACTGGACCAAACGCTAATGTTGGAAACTGATGCAAATGTTTCTGTTACCCTCAACTGGAATGATAAACGAACAGTATCTAAACTAGATGACAAACATAACAATTTCGGTTCAATTTATTAGTGCCATTACGAGTGGAATATATATTTGCAAATGGCAAATGTAGGAGATGGCTTTCATGAGGCTTTATTATTATTATTATTATTATCATTATTATTATTATTATTATTATTATTATTATTGATTGTTTTCTTGTTATTGTTTTAGTTTTAGTTTTAGTTTTAGTTTTTGTTTTTGTCATGGTGATGATGATGATTATTTTTATTATTATTATTATTATTATTATTATCATTATTATTATTATTATTATTATTATTATTATTATTATTATTATTATTATTATCATAGTGGTTTTTTTTTTTTTAACTACTTGTGTCTGTAATATTACCATTACCATTATCAAATGTAGTATCCGATACTGAGCGGGAGGAAGGGAACCTCAGTTTAATAAGGAACTGAAGAATTACGACAACGCCAAACATTCTTAAATTATTTCCGTCACCAACAAATAACAACGTTTCAAACATCTCTGTGTTCATAATCATGTTCCTGGGTAAAAGAAAGTAAAACAATAAAGAGCAAACTGTACATAAATATTGTAAACAAACAAATAAATTCTAAGTTAGAATGGGAAAAGGCATAATTAATCAAGAAATTTCTAGCTTTCCTTTGAAGATTGCCTAATTATGCCTTTTCCCATTCTAACTTAGAATTTATTTGTTTGTTTACAATATTTATGTACAGTTTGCTCTTTATTGTTTTACTTTCTTTTACCCAGGAACATGATTATGAACACAGAGATGTTTGAAACTTTTTTATTTGTTGGTGACGGAAATAAATTTAAGAATGTTTGGCGTTGTCGTAATTCTCCAGTTCCTTATCAAATGTAGTTATAGTTTTTGCTTGTTATGGGTTTATGTCGCAGTTGTGATTCTAGTGCTAACAAACGTCTGGTGTATAAACGCATCATCTATGTCACATTAAATAAAAAAAAAGATATATATATATATATATATATATATATATATCTCAGATAGTAACATTCAACAAACAAATTATGATTCAAGCCTTTAATTTCTTGTCATCATATCAGAAAACAAAAAACTGTCTATAAATAGACCTTAGTAAATTAATGTGATTGAAAGAATATATATATTTTTGGTTTACACCAGATATGTAAAAAAAAGAAAGAAAAAAAAAGGAGTAGGAGGAATATTGTATATATTGGTTTCACACCTTGCATTTCAAAAGGCCTCCTCTTAATTACCAAGCTCTTTTGAACTATCATGGAATCAATGGAGGCCATGCATGGAGTATGAGGTATTTATACGTGACGGCCAATCAAAATTCACATGGAATAGTCTAATTTTGAATAATACCGGCTATTTTTCTGTTCCAGGAAAATGTGGGAATGTATTTGTTTTATGTTTGCTTTGCTTTACTGTTATATGCGGCAGCACGTTATATTCTGTCCAGTAAATGGTCTCTTTTCATGGAAATGAAGAGAGTGATATATTTAAGCTACTTATATACATATATATATATATATATATATATAAACACAATATATATATATATATATATATATATTGTGTTTATATATATATATATATATATATATATATCAAGTAATATTTATAAGCTTATACAGTAGTCAGAAATTATCTATAACTATGCAAAAATATTACCTTGATTTTATATGTAGTTTATTCATTAAAATTATCGTAAAGTATGTGTAGCTTCGAACAATTATGGAGGTTGAGAAATGTAAGACGAAGTTACATAATATGGTATTGGTTGAACTTACTGACATTAACATATATTTATCTTACGTACATAAGTTGCAAAATATAAGTAAACCATAACCCACATTCTATTTAAATTGTTTTCACCAACTTTTGTTTATGATACTGTTTTGATAGGCATGTATTCGTTTATACGCCTCTGTGTGTGTGTGTGTGTGTGTGTTTGTGTGTGTTTATAACCCCCATATCTCAAAAACTATTTGACTGAATCTCATGAAATTTGGTGGGACAATAAGCCATGATCCATGAACAATTTTATTAGATTTTGCGAGTGAATCAAAAGTACAGGTAGGGACACAAAAAGGTAAACAATGTTTTTTTGACATATTATGGACCCTTTTTACCTCATTTGCACGAGCCTCTTGCTTAAATGTGCGTAACTCAATTGCCTATCTTGTTATATACAACATGATATAGGCGAAGGTATGCGTTCTACCTTGTGCTCCTCCAATTCTATATATGTTTTTGTTTACCCATGATTACTAAGTACTTATGAATGGCATAAAATATGGGGAAAACGTGAATGCATATCATTATCATCCAAGGAGATACATTAAGTGTATAATGCAAATTTCAAATACCAATGCCTTGATTTAAAAATACCACAACTATTCATATTAAATTCCCATAAGCATTTTCTTATATATCATATATTTCCAATACAGTTAATATCTTTCTTTAAACATTCACCGCCAATATCTTCAAAATCAAACCAGATTCCATGGTCAATCAGCGTAACAAGCAACATCATTTCAAATTATATTAACATGGAAAAAAAAAGAATCCATTTCCGGTTTGAACATCCCATGTATTGTCTTTCTTTCTCTCTCTCTAACCTTCGTTTTGGGTATTGTCCAATTGCTTCCTAATCAACGATAAAAGAAAGAACCTGAGGCATAGTCTGTAAAATTGCTATCTCGTTGGAGTCGCTGGCCCTTGTTATGGACTGGGCTCTCTCTCTCTTTTCTTTCTACAAGTAGTTTCATACACGGAAATCACACTGGTGGATAACGTTCGATTGTTATGTATTTGATATGATCATGTCTTAGAATACAAAAAAATCAATAACCAAAATATGGACAATAATGATATAATTGTTAATTACTGTCTTAATAGTAATAATGGTATTAATAACTATTTAAAGAGTCATTATATTATTGTCATTATATTTGTTTTCAAAGTTAATTGCATAAGTATCTTTATGAATTATTAATTGTTTATATTTTTAAACAGTCGTGAGAGGGCCTCAATGAATCATATGGTTTCCTGAGCTTTTATTCAAAATAGTTAAATTAAAAAGAAAAAAAATTATTGAAATATATAACCAAAAGCCTAAATGTTAATGTAAATGTTCGTTCCACTTCAACTGTACATAATTTGACTTTTCCCAGAGAAGAAATCAGGGGAATGGTGATTCACTGAAAACTACATACGAGAGAGAGAGAGAGAGAGAGAGAGAGAGAGAGAGAGAGAGAGAGGCATGATTTCCAGTTTAAAAATGGTAGTTAGTATCTCAAATCACCTCAGCAGGAACAAAGTTTTCCTCGTTCTCGTTTTTGTATTTATGTTATTCTGAAGAATCAGTCTCAACGTCTTAACCATTGACGAGTTGAGAAATAACCAATTATATATATATATATATATATATATGAGTCCCTCTACGTCATTAGGCGTAGAAGGAGATGATGAGATATATATATATATATATATATATACACACGTATATATATATGTGTGTGTATATATGTATATATATATATATATATAAATGTAAATACATATATATACATATATATATATATATATATTTATATATATATATATATATACATATATATATGTATATATATATATATATATACATACATAATGTATATATAAATCTATATATATATATATATATACACACACACACACACATATATATATATATATATATACACACACACACACACATATATATATATATATATACGGTTTTAAGTAGGTTTCTCCCTTTTGGTTTTTGTGCGTCGTCACAGAGGGGTCTTTGTGTTCTTGATTAAGTTGTAAATCATTAGAGCTTGAGGAGATGTAATTAAACCCTCTTCGTTTCCTCTTTCCTTCCATCTTTCTGTCATAGCTAAATATCTTAATTAAGTTCCAGCGATTTTTTCCTCAACATGTGTGTGCCTATAAGAAACATTTAATGAAGCTGACATTTACTAATTATTTGCCTTTTACTAATTCCAATTTTATATACACTTATTTGTTATAGCACTACTGTATATGCAGAAATAGATAAACTAAATGATTATGAAATATATTCCCTACATCTTATTTTGAAAAAAAAAAAAAATTTCGTAACTATATCTCATTGAATTTTGGATTGTCATCAAGTAGATATGCCATTTAAAGTTTTTTGAAAGCTCAATATTCTATCAAAGTACGCACGCTCTCATTAAAGACTATTTATGAATGTAAAAATATCATCTCCACAAATAAATATGAAAAGTAAGATAAAAAGCCAATTACAAAAACCTAAATTATCAATAGAAAAATAATTTTGTAATTGAAAATATTAGTAATAAGCTCTCTCTCTCTCTCTCTCTCTCTCTCTCTCTCTCTCTCTCTCTCTCTCTCTCAAACACAGGCATACAGGGAATCTAGATGAAATAATGCTGAAAGGTCTCAATAGCTCATACAATAACAGATATTTTTGTTGGAGGCAACAATTTTTGCCTTTTTCGGGTATGGATTATATTTCTCTGTTATACATTTCAAAGAGAGAGGATTATATATATATGGGTACTTATATATGAATTTTTATATTCATATGAATAAATTTACTAGCACACACAAACACGCACACACGCACATATATATATATATTTATATATATATATATATATATATATATATTTATATATATATATATATATATATATATATTATATATATATCTATATATATATATTTTATATATATATATATATATATATATACATAATTGTGTTTAAGTATTTGTTTCTATATACGTATCTTATTCATGAAGAATATTTATACAAGCGTTTCATGATATCACCTTGTGGTATCCATATATAAGCATTTTTCGTCAATAAAATACACTTCGCCGGTGACCCTAATTTAAGTGTCATGAATTCCTATAAACTGTAGGAAGAGCAGAAATAAAAATATACTGTCTTGATATAAGGATTTTTTTTCAGAATCGGCCTGGTAGCTGTATTTCCGAATTTATAATGCGAAATAATTGAGTTTTTGTTTTAAAAGTTTTTTAATGCGCTATCCCTTCTCGATGGTATTTTCCTCCAACGCGTGCGACTTCCAAATCCCTACCAATTTGTTTTTATCTTTTCTCTGTCCAACCCTGGACAGAGACTCAAACCTTAAAACTTCAAAAGTGGGTCAATATAAGTAACATGATTTAAGATGAATTTTTATCTCACAGTTTGATTACATAAATTATATTATTGAAGAGCAGATATCGAAAGCAGAATTTACCTTAAAATTGTGAGAAAAAAAAATACTACCAAAACTATATGATTCTCAATCCTAGAATAACATCTTTCAACTAGGCTTTGAGTGAAAAACTGAGCCTTATTCTGACAGAACCTTTGCAGTTTGTTCCCGAAGCAGACGTGAATCTTGCATCCTTAATGCCATGTGTCAGCACATCTTCCGGACAACTCCAAGCTCAATTAAGCCCTGCCATTAGGAGTCCACACTGAGAGAGAGAGAGAGAGAGAGAGAGAGAGAGAGAGAGAGAGAGAGTGCCTTGTATACATGCTCTGCTTTCACAATACAAATACACAGAGACGGTATTCTAACACTCGAGCATTGTTGAGAAGTTCCAAAATGTCACTGAGGCAAAATCAAACGGTCAGAGACGTTTAAATTGAAAATTTACGATTCAACAGTTAGCAAAATCGATGGACCAGTAGCGAAAGATCCCTTTGATAAAACTGCGTCAGAGAAAAAAGAATAGGATGTATATAATCAATACAAACATGTTTCATGCAAGGAAATATTCATTTTCTTAGGGTACACCATGCAATATGAAAAGTCCTACTTTGGATAATATAGATAAAAACGTCTACAAACTCACACATATCTATCTATCTATCTATCTATCTATCTATCTATCTATCTATCTATCTATATATATATATATATATATGCATATATATACATACATATGTACACATATGTATATGTATATATATATATATATATGTGTATATATATATATATATATATATATTCATATACAGTATATATATACTGTATATATATATATATATATATTTACATATACATATACATATATATATGTATATATATATATATATATATATGTATATATACGTTATATATATATATATATATATACATATATATATATATATATATATACATATATATATATATATATGTATGTATATATATATATATATATATATACATTTTAATATCCCGGATTTTTAAGGCTTCTTTCGCTGATATAGGTCAAGGAAACGCACTTCAATGGAGACCGTAATTTTGGTAAGAATTATGTTTAATTTCCTTTCGATGTCTGTAAGAGGAAGTATTAAAATACTCTCGGCAATATTCATGTCTCCAAGTTGAAAGAATTTAGCCAACTCAAGAATTTCTTTCATGTACAAATGAATCAATATAATCTGAAAGCCTTTCTCATTTATATATTTCTTTTTTTTTTTATTGGTAATACTTATCGTCAATGATAAGTCATTTCAATGTAATTCACACAAAATCTACAATATTTTATTTCCTCCTTATTTTGCCTACTTTTTGCATAAACAGGTTTACTTTAGCCTTTCTAGAATCTCTTGATAAATGTTGAAAAAAAAAAAAAATTGTTTTATATCTATAACTGTAGAAGTAGCATTTTTCGTTATCAAATCAGCATAGAATCGAAAGTTTTGTAAATTTGTTATTAATCTTTAGAAATATGGTGATTAACCTTTAACGATTCAATTTTCTTAAATAGTATTTGACATTACACTGAGTATCAAAATAGTAAAAAATGTTGAAAAAGTGTTTTGCCATTTTTTCTTCTATTCGATTTGGAATATAACATATCAAAAATATCAAAATCTAACAACTGGAAAGTTGTCATTTTAAGATGGCATCCAATATGGCCGCCAATACATTAAACTACCATTAAATTCTTTATTACTTGTCCTAGAAAGATAAATATGATGTCTATACTTATGTTTATGGGATAAAGGAATACAATGGGAAAATTGGAATCCTCGTTTAAATATCACATCCTGAAATCCAAGATGGCGTAAAAAAGGGCCCCAAATGCATTGAAATTCTGTATACTTTCTTATTTCTTGCCTGGGAATATAAATATGACGCCTATCCCTTGGTTTTGAGTTTTGGAATTGGAGTGAAACAGTGAATAGTCATAGGATTATTACAACATGATATCTAAGATGGCGTCCAAAATGGTTTTTGAGATGAAAAACTAGTCTTGAATATAAAAAGGAAAATTTCTTTAAGCTATATGCCTACTGTATTATGTCTACATAATATAAGAATCAGACTATTCTTTTTAGTCGATATCAGTACCTTGGAAGTCCCTGTCATATAAAGTCCTATTGCTTATTCTAATATATAAATTTTTAAATTACAGTTTATTACTCTTTACGCCCATCGTCCTCCTCTAAGGTGAATGTAACCGGGTTGATCAGATTGTCACATGATTGTAACTTGCATAGTCCATACATCTTTAATAGCTGGTCTGTGAAGCTCTCATAACTGGTGTCAACTGATTCTCCGCTAATCTCCAACACTAGTTTAACAAATGTATGTTACCATCCTTCCCAGACTATACCATTATTTGGTACAGTAGTATACTCTGGGAGAGTGAAATTTGGTGAGACACGGTTTTGGGTAGATGTCTTGATACTACAATTGAATTTACTGACACAATTATCTTGGACAAGGTATTAAGGTGCAAAAGCGTCAGTGACTCAACACCTTTGCTACTGAACAGGTCATTCAGTGCCTAGGTTCCAGTGTCTTCTTTTTCCTTATGCGAGGAAAGGAATTGATCAGCACAGGATTACATAACAAAAATACTTTTCCAAATCTTTTGAAAGATATCCTTTTTTCAATACCAAAGGTGCGATAAGTACTATAAAAAAAAAAAAAAAAAAAAAAAAAAAAAAAAAAAAAAAAAAAAAAAAAAAAGCATGGATGAAAAGCAGCTTGGAACATGATTCATTTTAAGGGCTAACTTAAGACTGTTGATGTGATACGCTGTTGTACCATTGACTTATCCGACGCAAACAAGGATCCTCACCCGTGTCTGCAGAATTTAGAATTCTGTGTACTCCCTTATCAAAGTAGTCCCATACTAATGGAATGTAGCTTTAACAATGTCTACGTCAGTATCACCAGTACAGTTGATGACTTGATATTCTCTTTTCGTCAGTTAACCACTAATTACATTAATTAGGCCTTGCTTCTTGCTATCCCTTGACAGAAAATCCATCTAGCCAACAAACTCTATTCCATCAGTGAAGCTGACCACACGGTGGTCTTTCTGACATAAATGTGTAGGATCTAAACTTTGATTTGAAGCAACCTTCATTGCTAAAATATCACCAACAGTTAATACTGTATCACTCATTTTAAATGAGTATGTGTAAGCAGGCTCTACAATCATATTTTCAGTGAGTACCTTTTCAATGGACATTGACCGTTGAACATTCATATTTAGACTCGCTATTACGTGATTGACTATATTCCATAATGGGGCATCTTCAGAGAAAGGTGAGCATGATGATAGTTTGGTCCCGATCATTTATGTCTGAGATATCTCTATGATGTTAATTGATGTCTATATTTACATATATATAAATATGTATATATATATATATATATATATATATACATATACATATATATATATATATATATATATATATATATATATAACCATATATAAACATATATATAAATATATATATATATATATATATATATACATACATATATACATATATAATTGCTGTTCCAGGTTTTGAGGTGCCAGTGATGGGAGATGAAGAGAGAGAGAGAGATTACAATAGAGGAAGTGAGGAAAACACTAGATGAAACGAGAGTAGGAAAAGCATCTGGTATGGATGGTGTGAAAGCTGAAATGTTGAAGGAAGGGGGTGTGACTGTACTTGTATGGTTGGTGAGATTATTTGATATGTGTTTTGTGTTGTCAATGTTACCAGTAGATTGGGTTTGTGCATGTATTGTACCACTATATAAGGGTAAGGGAGATGTGCATGAGTGTTGTAATTCAAGAGGTATTAGTTTGTCGAGTGTAGTTGGAAAAGTGTATGGTAGGGTAATGATTAATAGGATTAAGGATAAAACAGAGAATGCAATCTTGGAAGTACAGGGTGGTTTTAGAAGAGGTAGGGGTTGTATGAATCAGATTTTTACAGTTAGGCCGATATGTGAGAAATATTTAGCAAAAGGTAAGGAGGTGTATGTTGCGTTTATGAATCTGGAGAAAGCATATGATAGAGTTGATAGGGAAGAAATGTGGAATGTGATGAGGTTATATGGAGTTGGTGGAAGGTTGTTGCAAGCAGTGAAAAGTTTCTACAAAGGTAGTAAAGCATGTGTTAGAGTAGGAAATGAAGCGAGTGATTGGTTTCCGGTGAGAGTGGGGCTGAGACAGGGATGTGTGATGTTGCCGTGGTTGTTTAACTTGTATGTTGATGGAGTGGTGAGAGAGGTGAATGCTCGAGTGCTTGGACGAGGATTAAAACTGGTAGGCGAGAATGACCATGAATGGGAGGTAAATCAGTTGTTGTTTGCGGATGATGCTGTACTGGTAGCAGACACAGAAGAGAAGCTTGACCGACTAGTGACAGAATTTGGAAGGGTGTGTGAGAGAAGGAAGTTGAGAGTTAATGTGGGTAAGAGTAAGGTTATGAGATGTACGAGAAGGGAAGGTGGTGCAAGATTGAATGTCATGTTGAATGGAGAGTTACTTGAGGAGGTGGATCAGTTTAAGTACTTGGGGTCTGTTGTTGCAGCAAATGGTGGAGTGGAAGCAGATGTACGTCAGAGAGTGGATGAAGGTTGCAAAGTGTTGGGGGCAGTTAAGGGAGTAGTAAAAAATAGAGGGTTGGGCATGAATGTAAAGAGAGTTCTATATGAGAAGGTGATTGTACTGTACCAACCGTGTGTTTCATGTACCAACCGTGTGTCACACAATTGTACATAATTCCTTTTGTATATATTATGCTTGTATCTGCGCTCTTCCCTCGCACTCAAAACGAACATGAAAATTCATGTCTGCTGTTTCACCAATGTGACGGGCTGAGAGAGGAGTTGTGAAATCAAAGGCAGGTTGGAAACGACTGAGTTATTTATTAAGGAACACTCTCCTTTATATACAAAACCTCAAGGCAACAGGACGTGACATGTTCGAGAGACAGACAATGATACAGAGCAAAACCGGAGACATGATCATTCAGGTTCTTTTTAGTGCGAGGGAAGAGCGCAGATACAAGCATAATATATACAAAAGGAATTATGTACAATTGTGTGACACACGGTTGGTACATGGCTCCCCCTCTAAAAATGACATACTGAACATGTTAAATAGGTGCCCTGAATCTGGAGAGGTAGTAGTAAAAACCGCCGATTAGCGGCAGTGAGTGGCTGTAGAAGTCGATGGTTGGGGTGCGAGTGCGAGCGAGTGGTGGATGATGGGTGGCTGTGTTGCCGCTTCGGCTCGTCACGGGGTAGGCGAGTGTGTCCTACGGGCATTCATAGGCGTGTGTGTCCTACGGTATTCATAGGCGAGTGTGTCCTACGGCATTCATAGGCGAGTGTGTCCTACGGCATTCATAGGCGTGTGTGTCCTACGGCATTCATAGGCGTGTGTCCTACGGCATTCATAGGCCTACGGCGTTCATAGGCGTGTATGTCCTACGGCATTCATAGGCGTGTATGTCCTACAGCATTCACGTCAGCTTCGGTTGAAGTTGAATAGGTGTCCTCTTCGTCACGAGTGGAGGCGTTGATGGAGGTTTTGAAGGTCATGGAGTGGCTGTCCATAAGGGCACGAAGTAGGTTCACCTCACGAGGAGAGCTGTCTGCGGCAGGTTGCAGGCGAGTGATACTGGTCATTTTC
>NC_090746.1:92231785-92239285 GCF_036898095.1 Palaemon carinicauda
AGAATTATGTAAACAGCATTAACCTGCTATAGCCTCCAAAGCAAGAAGGAGAAAAAAGAAGACTTGTCCTCTAAACAGCCAAGAAACACTAGATAATTAGAATATAAACTTCCATAAAGTTTTCTAAGGTTAGAGACAATATAAACGTCAAGAAATAAATATGACGACATTTAAGAAAGAAATAACGAAATAATCATTTGGTTGTCAGTGTTATTGTTATATTTTTCTACAAGTTCAGATAGTCAATCAAGATAATCAATTAAATGAAATGTTCTGGTTTAGAATTCTTTTAGATCTATTGACCTAACTACATTTATCAGGAAATGTGACTACATTAGCGTGGTAATAAAATAAAGGTCAAACGATTGGATAATACGGATGGCTCATATAAATGTAATTTAAAAAAAAAAAAATGTATAATACACAATTATTATAAGTTTATCACTTAGTTTATAAAGTGGTATCAAACTGTAGATCACGTTACTCAACACAATTGCATAATTTACATCTCAATCAACTTTAGCTTTTGCTAAACCGAGAGAAATAAAAAAATACTTTTTACATTAAAGTGATACATAACATGCTATGTGTTGCTGCTTGGAGGGCACTGTTCTAAATTATACAGTAGTTTTATATAAAATGATCTTGTAACACTTCATTTCCTAACAGCACGTTAAGTTCAAGTGGCGGCTAAGTAGTATTAGTTAGACAGGGGAACTGCAGAGTGATGATACAGACCTCTTAACTTCGCAACAACAATTCGAACACAAAACTGCACTAGGATAAAACAGTAATTATCACATCAGTTGCTAAAAAAGAGTTCAAGCACAAATAGTTATACCTTTTTAGCGATCAGACATATCGAAGAGAATAGAGATACCAGAAGCTAGTGGAAACTTAACTTTATCTGCCTTGCGAAGGACAGTTGCAGCTGATTTTCCAGAGATGAGTCCTCCCTCAACAGAAACCAGTCTCTATATACCCAATTTCGGGAACGTATTAACAGTTGCCAAGTGGTACCTCACCTGACCCAAAATGTTTGTGAGGTTCTTTGTGATAAAAGAACTTTATATATACATAATTTCCCAGGATAAAGCTAAATAATTCCTATTCACCTGATAAAAATACTTTCATAAAGAAACCAATTAAGATTAAGATAAGAATTTCTTCTGAATCAAGGATCTTTTTTGATGAGGTCACTTCCACTCTAGCCTCCATGTACAGTATTCCATAAAACTGGTGATACCTGCATTCAGTGATTTTCTTTCGAAAGAAAATAACTGGCAACTTTCACATTCTTCATATTTCTAATAAGACTAGTTGCCCTGACGAAGCATTTTGAAACTTCACTCGATAAAAGATAAAGTTCATTGAGCATGATTGTAAAGAATTTATGCAATATTATTGCATGGAAACATGAGCTAGATCCTTATGAAAAATTAACCCAATATTCAATAATTATGACAAAATGAAATCAACTATCAGTCTCACGGTGGCACTCACAAGCAAGTCATCTGTCAAATATGGCTAGAGCTACACAACAGCTAAGGATAACCGTAATTCCAGTTAAGCTTATCTCTCTCTCTCTCCTCTCTCTCTCTCTCTCTCTCTCTCTCTCTCTGTCTATATATATATATATATATATATATATATATATATATATATATATATATAGATAGATAGATAGATAGATATGACCAATCGTCTTAACATCATTGAAAAAACTGTTTATACATTACTAAACGATACAATGAAGGAGAAAAAATAAAAGCCGTCCACTGTCTTGGGTTAGAGTTCTCTTGCTTGAGCGTTCACTCGGGCACATTATTCTATCTTATTTCTTTTCCTCTTGTTTTTTTTAAATTTTACATAGTTTATATAATGTATATTTAATCTAACGTTGTTACTCTTCTTAAAATATTTAATTTTTCCTTGTTCCCTTTCCTCACTGGGCTATTTTCCTTGTTGGAGTCCCTGAGCTTATAGCACCCTGCTTTTCCAACTAGGGTTGTAGCTTAGCAAATGATAATAATAATAATGATAATAATAATAATAATAATAATAATAATAATAATAGGAGGTGAAAGACCTCGCTGCTGCACAGCCGCAGAAGAATACAAAGCGTACCTTTGGTCAAGGAGCTTCTTCAGACAACTTCTATTCAAGAGCCACATAAAAAGTTCTGAAAGTATGTTGCATTAACGCCCCAAGAGTCATAGGTGACTGATGCCTTCCCTACCTTTTGTATAGTTAGTACTCTTCTAAGTTATACAATGGCATTCTCGCTGATGCATTATATCTTGTATAGTAAATATAATGAATGATTCTAGAATTCCATCGACCGCTTGCAAAATTGCTTCGAAGTAATTCGAAGCATTCAAATGATTGAAGACATTAAGGCTTTCAAGAGGAAACTGAAGACGTTCTCAATCAAACAATCATACTGTACATCAGTGACGATTTAACAGTAAGTGAACAATACGCGATATGAAACGTTAAATACTCTGAACGAACAAGGTAAAACGACAGTTGAGGTCCTGTAGAGAGTGGGGTTCCCCTGCTGTATGGGACCGGAAAAGCAGCCATCAAAGTAAGTAACAAAGTAAGTAATTCAATACTCCTTAAAAGTATACTATCCAATGAGAGATTGTCTCCTTGTTTCAAAGTTTTTGGTAGTAATCTTTTGCTGATATTTTCTCATTTTTTAAAGCATTGGTATGTAAATAAACATTACATAGAAACTTGGCAAGTTGAAATTCATTATTACTTAACTGCGAATCAAAAAAATAAAAATATTAGCGCCTCGATATCAGGAAATGCTGTCTAGCAGCACCATTTTTTTATTTTTATCATGATGAACACCAGTGAAATAATTTCAATTCTCTCTCTCTCTCTCTCTCTCTCTCTCTCTCTCTCTCTCTCTCTCTCTCTCTCTCTCATTGATTGTTCTGAATTTAATGCTTTCATCGGAAAGTAAAACCACAAGAAAAACCAGACGTTGAAACTCCCAAATCCACGAGTCGCTATTTTTCTCTGTCTTTACGAGAAAAGTCAACTTTTATAGACTCCAAGTTTAGTAAACTTCGTAGAGTAATGGACTGAGGATTGCAATGCTGCTCTCAATAATATTGCGTTTTGCTTCCACTTATCAGTTTAATAAAATGAACGTGAACAATGTATTGGGAAAGCTGGTATATTATTTAATAATATTATATGTTTACAAATAACGACGACATAGCTGCTGCATTTTTTATTCAGCAGAAAGATCACGTTTTTTGGATGTTTTCCCAGTGTCCTCTCAACTACGTAAGACTCTTGGCTCTTGCTGATATTGTCCATTAGAAAATGATTACTGCCTCGGTGAATATTGCCAGATGTCGTAATCATCTACTTTTTGTTCTAGACGAATGAGTAAAAAGTAATTGTTAGTAAAGGAATTGTAGTTCTTAATATGAGAGAGAGAGAGAGAGAGAGAGAGAGAGAGAGAGAGAGAGAGAGAGAGAGAGTATTCCAATATGCCATTACTATGTAAAACTCGAGTTCTTCCAGAGATAAATGTTCATATGGGAAATTTCTCTCTCTCTCTCTCTCTCTCTCTCTCTCTCTCTCTCTCTCTCTCTCTCTCTCTTGTTGATATAAAAGGTTTTTAACTTTACTTAGAACCTCTTTTGTGAGATGAACTGCCATAACGACCAGAAAGAGAACTTTTATATCTTTGTCGGGCCGTCCTTAGTTTAAGAAGTAAAGTCCAGAAAATGTGAAATCGAAAAGACATATCTTAGAAGACTAATCCACACTGAACTGAAAATAAAAGCTATTTGTACTCGAAGTTATCATATTACTGCCATTCTTCATTTGTAAAACAATATACTCTTCGCTCTGTTGTGGTTTTTTAGCAGCTATGTGTATTTTTTATTATATCTTTCATATACGTATAGTTATACATCAAATTGTTAATGAGTTTATAAGCATTATCTTATGCAATGTTCATATATATATATATATTATATATATATATATGGGAGGAAAGGGAAAGGGAAGATTATGTTTCATTAGCTCACAATTGAGAGAACATTCACCAATAAAAACATAAACTTATCTGTCATCCATAGGTTATCGTTATGCAATAAAAATCCTAGTGCATGTGTCTTTCAGCGGAGCCTTTTCAGGGGGAAGAAAAAAAAATAATCAGTAGTGTTTGTGATTAACTTGCAACAGAAGGAACATTTGCAATAATCAATGGTTAATGAATCTATAAGTTTAAATTTCTTAGTAAGAAATTGACCAAATAAGCTTGTTAGTCCCCTATAAGAAAGAAAATTGGCATGGCTAGTGTAATACCCATTTCAATCATGACTTGAGCAAAATCCCAATAAATCCGGCATTTTTATCGCCTCAATGATGCCATAAGTCAAAAATATTATTGTGATTACCTAATTCAAATTGATTCCCCCAGCTATTTTAGGATTAAAGGAGATGTCGGATTATCTATTTCCGCTTTTTCGATGATGCATCTGATAACACATAAATTAAAGATTATTTTGACCATCATATTGTCTTAGTTATCATTCGTTTTTCATAAATGTGATTGATGACAATCACTTCTTAAAAGAAGATTTGTCTGCTTTTCATTACCGTTGGTTCTAGACAATCACTGCTAAAAGAAAACTTGCCTTTTTTTTTTCATTATATTTGGATCAAAGATTTCAACATGGGATTTTGCCAGTAATCTGTTTAGTTCCAAAAACAAAAGCAAAGGATTTTAGCTTTTATAATTAGAGTCGAATGTGTAATTTGAATCTGTATATTGCTAAATCGAATATCAATAGTTATTTTTTACAAGGGTGTTGAATTGAAGTTTGGTCGCTTCCTGGAATTGTAATATATTGAAAGGAAAACTTTATTTGGTTTTACTCATCCTTTTCAATTTGGTAATTGTATTTGACTTTCTTCAGAAAAAAAGCACTCATATCGAAGTATATTGGTAATAAAAATATGCAAATTAAAACATTTTGATAAACAGAATTCAATTGCATAACAAATGTTGTTGTGGCAAGGTGCTTAAAATTTGAAAATTTGCCGTTGTAATATTTGAAAATGTCTAACTGGTAAAACAAAATGCTTCCAATTAATTTAATACTCCTGTTTCTTTCTAATAAATTTATCAACTTAGAATGAATTCTTAATGCACAAATGCAGTTCTAAAGCAAAGGGAGATAAAACCCGACAGTGAAAGGAGACAGAAAATATTATTCGACTTTTGCATATGTCACGCCCGTTTATGAAATATTCCTCCCTAATTCAAAACGTCTGTCTTCATTATTCTTCATAATTAACTTGCTTCATTCCATCGCTTGAAAGTTCGTAAACAAGCAAGCTCAAGAAAGATCCATTTATTTCAGCAGGATTTATTCGTCAGGAATCTGGCTCCTACTTTTGATATCTTGGCATTCTCCTTGTGTATATTCTTTTCTTTATTACGCTATTGCAAGGGTAAATCTACAAGGTTAATTTTGTATCCTTTATTCTAATAGTCTCTTCACAGAAAAATGATCATCCTTCAAACATTTATAAGAGAGATTACCCATATTTTATGGGAGGAAACAGGATACATTAAATTTCTTTTTGGCTATATAAATACAACATAAGTGACACTGACAAACTACTTTGATGACATAATTGTTTTTTGTTTATGAGGACTTTTCTTGGAAATTAGATTTTTGTGTCATTTTCTTTTTTTTAAGGAATTTCATTATTGTGAAAACTAGCAGAGCCCCCTCGCATCCTCAAAGCTACTTATTACGTTTACATGGGACTTGAAGAATACTGAAAACTGAATATGACTTTCTTTTACTGGCATAACTAAAGATTACGACATCTTATTTACTTTTTCCCGTTGAAATGCTTTATTCCTAAGTTGACAAAACGGAATCAACCCAGAGCTTTAATTTAACCATCAAAATACCAAAGAGGACTAATCAACAAATTAAATTCATATGTTACCTCGACAGATCCTCTCGACAAGTTTCAGTGCCGTGAATAAGAAAAACAAATTACAGAACCGAGTTGTTGGCGAATCCAACGGAATATCTTCATCGAAACATACCATCAGATCTTTCCAAAGATACAAAATATTGTTCAGAGAAATTTTGTATCAAATTTCTTGAAAACTAAGTGAAGTTTAGAGTGGCATTACCATTTTGCATAAATATCCAATGACGAGTCTGAACTGGTGGCAAGGTTGATAATGTAGCATAGAATTTCAATCATTCGTTAAAGTTTCATTGGAAATTTAGGATTCTGTACATTTAGACAAATCCAGAAAGTGGAAATATATACAGAAAAGGATCATGTGAATACCTTGCTTTTGACTGTTTCTGCAATACTTATGATTCCTTATATTCTTCAAATGTGCCTTTGGATTTATAGAGGCATGCTTACTCGCTCTTTTATAGCTAAGGTTCTCTTTTTTTTAACTATATGTGTATGTTAACCCTCTTCTGTAAATCATATTAGTTTAATCTAGTAATACCTTTAAATTCCTAGCCATATTTCTGTTAGTAGATTAGATTAGTTTCTATGTTCACAAACACCAATCTTGAATACAAAATCAATTATAGAAATATATTTTATTAATGAATATCATAATGTCAAAGGATGATGGTGTTGAAATCCTTGCTAATATGACCAATGATATTAAGAAGAAAGTTAGAGATACACATTCAAAACATTCCATTACTGTAGTAAGTAGGTTGATAATGTTTGTTTAAATTACTTTTACGAAGTATAATCATCTCCTCCTGCGCCTATTGATGCCTCTGGGATGTCTGTCGCAATGTTCGTTCCTGTTCCTCTTGATATGTTTATTTTGCGAGACGCTGTATTGTTGACATCTATAGGATACCTTCCACCCCCAATGGACGTGCCGGTATGTTCTTGCAAAACACTGTTTTTTACATGTTTTTGCATATTTTTGATAATTTTATGAGGAACTTCAGGCATTTTCTAAAAGAATGAGACCAACCTGACCTCTCTATGACAAAAAGTAAGCCTGTTAGAGCAATTAAAAAAAAAAAAAAAAAAAATATTATATATATATATATATATATATATATATGTATATATATATATATATATATATATAACAAAATGTGCTCGAAATTTAACCGCACCTTGGGGGTAAAAGGGTTAAGTAAGGGAGACTATCAAAGAAATGCTAAGTAAAATCGTTGACCATTTTCGTTTATACTGAAGTAAACATTTTGAAATGGTTAAACTGACACAGACGTACAAACAAAACGGCCGTCATTTATTGAGGTTAATTTTGAACGGTAGTAATTCAGCTTATGAGTATCATTATGACTTCACATACGTCGTTAGGTTAGAGGACTGAAATGGAGATCAAGTCCTGCCAATCCAATCTTCTCTCTATATACAAGAGCGCTTTTTATTGTAGGCCTATTTTATGTCACCCGCTATAACGAACCCTTAACGAAGTGT
>NC_090746.1:92246785-92251785 GCF_036898095.1 Palaemon carinicauda
ATTTACCCTATTTGGTAGAAGAGTGAGGATGTTATAGCGACAGAAGTTGTGTATGAAGTTTACACAATTCAAAACTTCTCTCTCTCTCTCTCTCTCTCTCTCTCTCTCTCTCTCTCTCTCAGCTCGTACTCTCCTACTTCGTAAAAGGTCTTTTGTTAATTTTCTTATCTTGTCAACATTCTCCAACACTTCTTACTGTTTTTTTTTACTCACATATTTCTTTTATTTTCTCATTGTTGGCCCAAGAATTAAGGAGATCTTTGTTTATTGCTCGCAGCAAAATACTGTATATTCCCCGTAAGGCCTTCATAATATACTGGTATCAGGTCACGTGTCCGGATTTTTTTTTCTTCCGATTATATTAGCATATTTAAGAGAACATCGTGAGGTGCAAGAATAAAGCGAATAAGTGGATCGAGACGAGGAGAAATATGAATACATCTAACTAACAATAATAAAGAAAAAGAGTTTTATTATTATGTAGTACACCTGTATGAAATTGATATCGATTGAAGTATAAGGAAACCTCAGTAGAATATCCTTTCTTATTTTGTTTTCTGTAATATTGGTAGTACTTTACTTGTTAGTATTTACTCGTTAGCTAAATATAAGGTTCGGCCAACCTGTTACTTTCATACGTAATTCGATTTACTTATGTGTGAGTCTAATTTCATTAGAGGTAAGGCTGCTGATTATAATTCTTTTTTAATGGTCTTACATCTCAATATGATAAGGATTTGCATATTTGTCCACTTTTTACAGGAATATATTACAATGAAGATTTTTATAGATACTATTAATCCTATAGCATGCAAGTAGTCCTCATAGGATATATTTTTGACATTCTTATGTGTCAAATTAACGCAACCTTTATAAAATGCATCCCGCGATGTAGTTTCGTAAAATAGGAGGAAACTACAAATCTGCAATTGTCAAATTAGAGTATGCTAGCGTTTGTACATGAGTTGGAAACAAACGCAAAGTAGGTCAGTGTCTGTTTAACACTTTTGGTACACACACTTGCCAGAAATTGCTCCTCGCTTTTTACCATCCGAAGCCGTAGTTAATTATGGTAAATCTCTGAAAGCTCATAATTATATAGGTAAATTATTTTGCAGAACAGCCCGCCTTCCATGAAAATCATCCAGGTTAGCAACTCCACCAATAATAGTGCAGCTTTCGAGGAACAGTATGGTGACTAGCTGTGATTTAAGCAGCAGTCTGGCAGTGACTCAACCTCACACGGTGACCGAATCTGTCTGAGAAGACCAATGTAAATTTGCCGTCACTTTCTACAAGCCCCAAGTAAAGTGTTTGCTTTAGCTTGATAGACTTGAAGAAGGAGCAGGCATCGAGGCCACGTTAGTTACCCACAAAGCTGTATATCATAAAAGATGCATGCCCTGTTTTCATACATGTAACTTGCAAAGAGGACTCAAAAATCTACAGAATCTCATCTCTGTCTGAAGGCTCGTGGCGCTATTTGTGGTGAAACATGCCCTAAATTTAAAATTTCTCATCACATATAACAAAAATATAAAATATCCTTGCTTATAAATAGAAGACCAGGGCTACTCTGTTAAACATTTACCGTAAAAAAAAATAAATAAATAAATAAAAAAAGAGATAAAAATCCTAATATCAATATTGCTAGGCATTTTTGGGTTTAAAAACCAACATATGGCCACCAACCCGTAAAAAGTACTATCAAAGTGGGGTTAAAAAATTGCGGTCTCCTTAATTTTACTCTAAAACGGCGAAGAACGTTATATATTTACGAAGAATTTCCGTTTAAAATTAGTTTTTTTTTTTTTTTTTTTTTTTTTTTTTTTTTCTAGTAATAGGATAACCAAGTAACATTCAATATCAACAATTTATATGTTATTGATAAGGAGATATGAATAATCTTGAAAATGATAACTTGGAATCATTTCCGAGGAATCGTATTCCTGAAAATCACAAACGCATCTAAATTGTGAAGGTCTAGATAACAGATGCAATTCCCTCAACGTGTCTTAGAATGGCCTTGACATGGCGAGAAAAATATTTGTTTTATTGATATGAACATTAGGCCTCGTTAAAGAGAAACATCAAACGAAATGGAACAAAGTTTCCAGATGCATTCCGATGGAATAGAGTTCAATTAATGGAAATGTGAGTCTTAGTAACTTGTATTGAGACCCTAATGAAGGGAAAACGTTAGAAAACCAGACTTATCTGGGTAAAATAATGATAATATCTATAGTTTATTCCTCTTAAGGTCGTGATAAACAATTTATTGATGTTATTTTAATTTTCTTAATATATTTTATAATGTAATCTCCTTCCATAACATATTAATGATTATGATTTTTGGTCTTTCATATTTTCAAACAATAAAAATCAACAAAAAAAGCCCGTTTAACACGTAAAATAAAAGCAAATTGTATCATTAATTGAAGTCCAAATCCTACTTGGTACCGAGTGCGGTACAAATGGCAGAACAAAATCTTGAGAAATATACTCTCTCTCTCTCTCTCTCTCTCTCTCTCTCTCCTCTCTCTCTCTCTCTCTCTGAATGTAATCAAAGCACTGTAGTCATCTGATAATATTAGTAAAAACAAACATATGTTTTGATATCTCTTGTTTATATTGACGAAAAAGAAAAGAGAATAAGGGCAGTAGTAAAAACCCGATAAAAGCGAAAACTGTAACACCATTTGGCATGCACGATGTGAAATGATTGCGGATTATAGTAAGAATAATTAAGTAAGCTCAAACTTCATTAAGAAAATTCACGCACTTCTACAACTAAAGATATAAAAATCAATATAAAATCCCCAATAAACGTAATAAATGTCCCAGGGCTCTAGGAGGAAGAAATAATTGAAAATAAATGAGGGTAAGTAAAAAACACATTAAGTTTCCTTGTCAAAGCCATTCATAATAGAAAGGAGAGAGAGAGAGAGAGAGAGAGAGAGAGAGAGAGAGAGAGAGAGAGAGAGAGAGAACTTGTTATTCCAACTTTATTGAATAGCTTCATATCCTGTTGGAAGAGAGGTCCATTATCTTTCAAAAATCTTAAAACGTTCCATTTACTTTTCAAAAACAAGATAGATTCGTCAAAGAGGAGAGGAAATGTTCTATTATTAGAATCCGGTTTCCGATTTTTTATTATCTAACCATGTATTTCTGGTATCAATTGTCATTCAACTAATGAAACATTCATTTATGATAAGATAGTTACAATATATTACTCTGATAGCCTTCTTTATCATAACTTGGCGCTATTCCCTATACACATCACATACTTACGTGTATAACCTTACTAACATACTAACATTATGTCTTCGATTTGTAACAACCCACCTATGAATACAATCACGATTTATTAGAAATATCTTAATATTTGTTTCTATAGGAAAAATTATATGAGAATCGTGATATTAAAAGAAAAAAAAATGATAATATCCGGCAGAAAAGCTCGATAGGTTTTAAACAAATAGAATTATTGTAAATACAGATGATAATATTGATAATATATTTTCTTAATGATCTTCATTTATATGCTCATGTGTTCAACAAGAAATCCTCATATTGCTCACAATCCGCAGGCCTATATCACTTTTGTATTCCATACTCAAAGAATGGTCAAAAAGAATATTTGTACAATTTATCAATGTTTCACAAAACGAATAACTTTACTTTTTCTTGAAAATATGTTCATCTCTTCTCACCTCACAAATTTACCCAAGAAGTAAGTGTATCTAAAATACAGGGAGGCAAGCATATGGCACATACTTGAAATAGTTAATTCATCCACTAATATTAGCTACTAATATTATTACCATATTAGTTTGGAATCATAAATAAATCATTAGATGGCTTTAGAGTTAAAGATGACTTATCTGAGATATATATTATTGTTTTGCCATATTGGTGCAATACATTTTTGCTGAAAAAAAAGTGTGTTGGATTTAGCACTTCCTTGAAAAATAAAAAATAGGCCAAATGTTATTAAGAAAAGTAAATAATCTTCCTCTTTTCTCAATGTTAGCTATCGCAAAAGGAGCATCAAATTTCTCAAGCTAGTGAAGTTACATTCACCTCCTCGATAATTCAATGAAAAATTTACCTTTCGATTTGGTCTTTGCTCCTTAGCTTGATTGCCAAGTAAATAATGTGTTTTATATTTTCATATCCCATACTGCCTTTATTATTATTATTATTATTATTATTATTATTACTATTATTATTATTATTATTATTATTATTATTATTATTATTGCCCAAGCTACAACCCTAGTTAGAAAAGCAAAGTGCTATAAGCCCAGGGGCTCCAACAGGGAAAAATAGCCCAGTGAGGAAAGGAAATAAGGAAATAAATAAATGAAGAGAATAAATTAACAATAAATCAATCTAAAAAAAGTAACAACGTCAAAACAGATATGTCATATATAAACTATTAACAACGTCAAAAACAAATATGCCATATATAAACTATAAAAAGACTCATGTCATCTGGTCAACAAAAAAGCATTTGCTCCAACTTTGAACTTTTGAAGTTCCACTGATTCAACTACCCGATTAGGAAGATCATTCTTATGTATTTGGTTACTCCTGATTCAAAAGAATCTCTAGGCCTACTAATGACATATCTGTTTTTGACGTTGTTAATAGTTTATATAGGACATATCTGTTTTGACGCTGTTACTGTTTTTAGAATGATATATTGTTAATTTATTCTCGTGGTTTATTCATTTCCTTATTTCCTTTCCTCACTGGGCTATTTTTCCCTGTTGGAGCCCTTGGGCTTATAGCATCTTGCTTTTCCAACTAGGGTTCTAGCTTGGCTAATAATAATAATAATAATAATAATAATAATAATAATGATGATGATGATGTAACGTAAGAATAAATGATTATATATTATTATCGACCTTATCATACATTGTCAAACATTTGCCAGGAAAAAAAAGGGCAAATGCTCGGTAAAATTTATTCCAGGATTTTAACCGTTT
>NC_090746.1:92255325-92260325 GCF_036898095.1 Palaemon carinicauda
TTTGAAAAACAAATAGGAGAGCTTTCTTTATAAATACTTAAAATGTGGTTCAGGGAGTTTGTGTATATGTTTTGATTTCTATCGGTAAGAAAAGAATAAATATTGTGTTTTTTTTAGACATATTTCTCAGCAATGGTTTCATCTAACAATATAAAGAAGGAAAAATCAGAGCTCAACTCTTGAAACCTAACGGGAGATAGTAAACAAAATTATAAGGAAAGAGAGAGAGAGAGAGAGAGAGAGAGAGAGAGAGAGAGAGAGAGAGAGAGAGAGAGAGAGGTGGGGGGGGGGGAATACTTCTTACTATAACACGTATAACATTGTTTATGTTTTGAGTAACATCAGGGTTAGTGGTAATAAAACTGCTGGATTAATAACAGGTGCTGACTTTATATCCTCATGAAAAAGAGTTAGTCAGCTAATGCACATATTTTTTTTTACGTATAATAACTTTTATATATTTTTTATATATGTGGACCCTCTTTTTATGGACGCATATTTTATATTTTACGCGTGCTTACGCATTTGATGATAGAAATATGTAGATAACATTGATTGTGAAAAGTATCAATCTTTAAAATTATTTACCCTACGAAAGACATTGAATGTTATTTAATTACTTATGTTTTTAAACATCATTTACATTAAACTAACAATTTCAATGTATATTTCTTCGTCATTTAATAAAACATAATTTTTCTCTTCTCTCTGTATGGAGAAATGTTACGGATTATAGCTGTACAGCCAAAAAAAAAATATATATTTCCTTCTTGGAGAGACCCTTGAATTTCTATATTGTTCAAGTAGCTATTATGCAAAAAAAGAAAGACATGATTATGAGAAACTCTGGACAATCACTATCACTGTTATTATTTTTCTATGATTTACCTATTAAGTTTGGAGGTAGAAAAATTATTGACATAAATTTCATAGCTATATAAGGGGGATATCTAGATAATTTGAAAATAATATTCATAATTTCGGATTGTATATGTCAATTACTATGTTTAACCTTTAAACTGATTGAAAATAACTTCCTTAATAAAGTCTCGCTCTTATATGAAGAATATGTAAATACGAAGTGGAATAAGGGAAATTATACATAAAATCAATTAACTCTTCATATGACTCATGTACAGATAGGGATATATACATACATACATACATACATACATACATATATACATACATATATATATATATATATATATAAACAAACACATACATACCCTATACATATACTTACACACAGGCACACACACACACACACATATATATATATATATATACATATATATATATATATATATATACATACACATGCATATATATATATATATATATACATATTATGTACACATGTAAAAATAATATTTAGCTACTGGAAAAGAATAATTAGATATTGAAGAAGGAATAAATAAAGACTTCCTTGACCTCTCTCTCTCTCTCTCTCTCTCCCTCTCTCTCTCTCTCTCTCTCTCTCTCTCTCTCTCTCTCTGAACATTATCGCTGTTTCATATTCCTCTTGTCTGAGCTCATAGGATTTCATGATAGGACCAGTAGAGCTTCATACTGTTTTATGATATTCACTTTTAGAGAGAGAGAGAGAGAGAGAGAGAGAGAGAGAGAGAGAGAGAGAGATTTTGGGTGTTAAATTAACCCTGTTATTCAGGAAAATTTTGTAATTTCCATATGAGAGGAAAATAAGCACTGTGAATAATGTCATCAGAGATGTAAAATTTACCCTATTTGGTAGAAGAGTGAGTATGTTATAGCGAGAGAAGTTGTGTATGAAGTTCACAAAATTCAAAATTTCTCTCTCTCTCTCTCTCTCTCTCTCTCTCTCTCTCTCTCTCTCAGTTCGTACTCCCCTATTTCGTAAAACGTCTTTTGTTAATTTTCTTATCTTGTCAACATTCTCCAACACTGTTTTTTTTTCACATATTTCTTTTTTTTTTCCTCATTGTTGGCCCCACGAATTGTGGAGATCTTTGTTTATTGCTCGTAACAATATTCTGTATATCTCCCTTAAGAACTTCATAATATACTGATATCAGGTCATGTGTCCTGAATTTTTTTTCCGATTAAATTAGCGTTTTAACTGAACATCAAGAGGTGCAAAAATAAAGCGAATAATTGGATCAAGACAAGGAGAAATATGAATACATCTAACTAACAATAATAAAGAAAAAGTTTTTTTTTTTTTTTTTTGTTATGTAGTACACCTGTATGAAATTGATATCGATTAAAGTATATGGAAACCTCAGTAGAATATCATTTTTTATTTTGTTTTTTGTAATATTGATAATACTCTACTTCTTAGTATTTACTTGTTAGCTAAATATAAGGTTCGGCCAACCTGTTACTTTCATATGTAATTCGATTTACTTATGTGTGAGTCTAATTTGATTAGAGGTAAGGCTGTTGATTATAATTAATTTTTAATGGTCTTAAATTTCAATATGATAAGGATTTGCATATTAGCACACTTTCTACAGGAATACATTACAATGAAAAATTTTATATATACTATTAATCCTATAGTAAGCAAGTAGTCCTTATAGGAAATATTTTCGACATTCTTTTGTGTCAAATTACCACAACCCTTATGTGATGAATCCCGCGCTTTGGTTTTCCAAAATAAAAGCAAACTACAAATCTGCAATTGTCAAATTAGAGCATGCTATCGTTTGTATATGAATTGGAAACAAACGCAAAGTGGGCCAATGTTTGTTTAATCCTTCTAGCACAAACACTTGCCAGAAACTGCTCCTGCTCTGTGCCATCCGACGCCGTCGTTAATTATGGTAAATCTCTGGAAGCTCATAATTATATAGGTAAATTATTTTGCAGAACAGCCCGCCTTCCATGGAAATCATCCAGGTTAGCACATTCACCAATAATAGTGCAACTTTCGACGAACAGTATGGCGACTAGCTGTGATTTAAGCAGCAGTTTGGCAGTGACTCAACCTCACACGGTGAGCGAATCTGTCTGGGAAAACCAATGTAAATTTGCCGTCACTTTTTACAAGCCCCAATTAATGTGTTTGCAGAATTTGACTTACTATACTCCATGCGTTAGTTTGATAGACTTGGGGGAGGAGCAGGCATCGAGGCCACGTTAGTTGCCCAAAAAGTTGTATATCATAAAAGATGCATGCCCTGTTTTCATACATTTAGCTTGCAAAGAGGACTCAAAAAGCTGCTGAATCTCATCTCTGTCTGAAGGCCCGTGGCGCTATTTGTGATGAAACTTGCCCTAAAGTTAAAATTTCTCATCACATGTAACAAAAATATAAAATATCCTTGCTTAAAAATAGAAGACCAGGGCTACTCTGTTAAAAATTTACCGTAAAAAAAAAAACGATTAAAATCCTAATATGAATGTTGCCAGGTATTTTCGGGTTTAAAAACCAACATATCGACGTAAAGGAGGGATATTATGGCCACCAACCCGTAAAAATTATTATCAAAGTGGGGTTAAAAATTACGGTCGCCTGTATTTTACTATAATACGGAGGAGAACATTATATATTTACACAAAATATGTTTAATTTTTTTTTTTTTTTTTACAGTAATAGGATAACCAAGTAACAATGAATATCAACAATTTAGATGTTATTGATAAGGAGATATGAATAATTTTGAAAATGATAACTTGGAATCATTTCCGAGGAATCATATTCCTGAAATTACAAACGCATCTAAATTGTGAAGGTCTAGATAACAGATGTAATTCTATCAACGTGTCTTGGAATGTCTTTAACACGGAGAGAAAAGAATTTGTTTTATTGATTTGTAAATTAGGCCTCGTTAAAGAGAAACATCAAACGAAATGGAACAAAGTTTCCAGATGCATTCCGATGGAATAGAGTTCAATTAATAGAAATGTGAGTCTTAGTAACTTGTACTGAGACCCTAATGAAGGGAAAACGTTAGAAAGCCAGACTTAGCTGGGTAAAATAATGATAATATCTATAGTTTATTCCTATTAAGGTCATGATAAATAATTTATTGATGTAATTTTAATTTTCTTAACATATTTTATATTGTAATCTCCAACCATAACATATTAATGATTATGATTTTTGGTCCTTCATATTTTCAAACAATAAAAATCAACAAAAAAACCCGTTTAACACGTAAAATAAAAGCAAATTGTATCATTAATTGAAGTCCAAATCCTACTTCAAAATCAATATAAAATCCCGAATAAACGTAATAAATGTCCCAGAGCTCTAGGATGAAGTAATAATTGAAAATAAATGAAGATAAGTAAAAAAGACAGTAAGTTTCATTGTTAAAGCTATTCATAATAGAAAGGAGAGAGAGAGAGAGAGAGAGAGAGAGAGAGAGAGAGAGAGAGAGAGAGAGAGAACTTGTTATTCCAACTTTATTGAATAGCTTCATATCCTGTTGGAAGAGAGGTCCATTATCTTTTCAAAAATCTTAAAACGTTCCATTTACTTTTCAAAAATAAGATAGATTCGTCAAAGAGGAGAGGAAATGTTCTATTATTAGAATCCGGTTTCCAAAATTTTTAATTATCTAACCATGTATTAATGGTATCAGTTATCATTCAACTAATAAAACATTCATTTATGATAAGATAGTTACAATATATTACTCTGATAGCCTTGTTTTTCATAACTTGGTGCTATTTCCTATACAGATAACATACTTATGTGTATAACCTTACGAACATACTAACCTTATGGCTTCGATTTATAACAACCCATTTATGAATACAATCACGATTTATTAGAAATATCTTAATATTTGTTTCTATAGGAAAAATTATATGAGAACCGTGATATTAAAAGAAAAAAAAATAATAATATCCGGCAGAAAAGATCGACAGGTTTTAAACAAATAGAATATTGTTAATATAGATAATAATATTGATAATATATTTTCTTAATAACCTTCATTCATATGCTCATGTGTTCAACATGGAATCTTCATATTGCTCACAATCCGTAGGCCTATATCATTCTT
>NC_090746.1:92270325-92280325 GCF_036898095.1 Palaemon carinicauda
TCCCTTAGGCTAAGATAAGTTTCTTGGCTGCGGGTGATCTGTCACTAAAGCAAGGTTGGTAGGACCCTCTTGTCCCTTCCCCCCTCTTTCTCCGTTCTACATCTGGACCTAGTATAGGTTAGGATGTGGAATTTACTCAGCCCCTTGCCGGCCGGCAGAGCTGCCGGCCGGCAAAGGTCTTATATTTTTGAGTGCTGCCCCGGACCTCTCTTGGTCCCTCATCCATGCCTGCCTGTAGAGCCAGACGGCATTGGTCAGGAAGCCTGAATTAGATTCTCCCCTTCCTTATATGCACTCTTTCGGATTGCCGGGCTTGGAGGTTGTGTACACTCTTATCCCGGCATCCATTCTATTTTTCTTCTAGTGCTGTACCCGACCCCGGCTGCCGGCCTATGAGGCCGGCAGCCGGGCAGGTGTAGTCCTCTGGTTCTTTTGCTGCCGGCTGGCATCGGTCTTGTACCTTTGCCGGCCGGCTTATGTCAGCCCTTGTCTGCCGGTCACCAAGAGTGTGGCCGGCAGCTGGGTACTACCTTGTGTAGTTGCCGGCCGGCAGCCATTGCCGGCCGACATTGGCTGTTGCCGGCCGGCAGTTGGTGCCGGCCGGCACATGCATTTGAACCAGAGTGCTGCCCGCCTTATAGCTGTTAAGTAGTATACTTTAAAGCTAGTTATGGTGTGTGCCGGCCGGCACGTATCCCCCTGTACTCTACTAGTATTCTTCAGTATAACATATACAGTAAGAAGAAAACTATGGTAAGGGTTTTGGTACAGCACTGTGTGTTCTAACACTATTGTGTTTTCTTGCACATCCCTTTGCTGTTGCCCTACAGATAGGAAAGTGAGTTCTTTCCTGTCTATTATCCAGGATTTTAAAATCATTGCTTAGGTGTGAGCTCCACCTGTTTCCTCTGGAAACCTTACATTGGTTACTCTAGAAGAGATTAACCATTTGATTTTATTATCTGGAAGGCTGCAACAATGGGTTGTGAGGGAAACACAAATGTGTGTCTTTCCTTTATGAATTGTTATGCTATACTATGCATATCCAGTGATACATAGTTCACTTGATACTCATGGAAATTTCTTCTCTTTACAGGAGGACCCTCCGAAGTGCGGAAATGTTTTCTGCAACGTCCGCAGCAAGTACCTCTGCTGACATGAGTTTTGTAGGAGACACGCAGCATGCGCTGTTTCCAAGGATGATCTCCAGTATTGGGACCCTCAGGTATGTACTGTATGCACTAACCTGATTACTGAGGCTTTTGATTCCCCTAGGACGGCGGAATCAAGGGATATAGCAAGGGAGAAACTTCGTACCTGGGTAAGGGGCTTCCAAAAGAACACCTCTGGCCCTTATCTTCCAAGTGAGAAGATGAGGGCGTATCTTTTTCCCAAGGCATCAGCTGATGCAGTGATTCCCCAGCCTCAAGAGGAGATCCCCAAGATCAGGTCCAGGTAGACGTTGAAGTCGCGGTTGCGATGCAAGACATCCAGTTAGATGACAGGATGTCTGACGTGGACGAGCGTTTGGAACAAGACCTCCTGGCAGAAGGTCAGGATGAAGTTCAAGCCCCGGACGTCGTAGAGGATGAGGTCGACGAGGTGTCGGCTACTCTGGTTCAGATTCCGGAGCCTATTCCCTCAACATCGGCCGGTCTCCCAGTAGAACTGGGACAGGCCCTCTCTTCGATTGTTGGAATGATCCTACAAATGCAGAGGGAGAATCAGGAGAAGGCGGCTGCTATGGAACTGCGGATGCAGTCCCTGGCAGAATCACATGGGCCCCGGAAAAGGCTCAATGTGAAAGACCTTCCCTTATGCTCAGATGCTAACCCATGGAGGTATGCTGAGCACATGCCGATGACGACTGGAAAGATCGTCATCTCGGATAAGCTGGGTTCAGTTCCCCTAGAGGAGGTGGAATTCTGGCCCAGCAAGGCATCATATCCGGACTGCTATGTCCGGCTGAGAAAAGAACCAGCTTCAAGGGAGGAGACAGAGCCGAAGGAGGTCATAATCATGGACCACGCTAAGGCTCAAGCCCTACTTTCATCCTCGATGAAGGAGAGGGGCTTCTATAACTCGAAGGTAGCTGCATTGAGCAAGAAGCTCCCTTCCTTTGTGTCCTCTCCTGCTAGAGCCTTCCCCTTTTTACAGAAAGGGTTTGCGGCTGTCCTAAAGGCAGTCGAGGCCGGCAAGCCCTTGCCCCTCCCTGGAGGAGTGTAAACCCTTGTCGCTGGCCCTGCCTATGGACCACAAAGACTGGAAGGATGTCCATCTGACGTTCTCAGTGGGAAAGTTGGAGGCTGATATTGCCGGACGGCAATTCGGCGAGGACCTCCCCAAGCTGTCCGACTCTCTTTTTACGAAGAGAGTTTGAGACAAAAGAAAGACTGGCTGCCTCAATGTCTCATCAGACTACTCTTGAGACGATGGCAAGAGACCCCAAGGTCCATTAAATGTTCATGGTGGTGGCTAAGACTCACCTAGCCACAGTGACGAAGGACCTTTATAGCTTCGTCAAGGCAAGGAGAGCTTGTAGGGAGTTCGTGTTCAACCGGGGCTACGGTGAGGCACGAGCCAAGGAAGTTAATCTCCTCCAACATTTGGGGAAAAGACCTTTTCCCTACCGATGTGATCAAAGAAGTTGTTGATAAGGCCGCCGTGGAGAATAGAAACCTTCTCCAAAAGTGGGGCCTGGCTATCAAAAGAAAGTCTTCCCCGGATGAGGGTCCTCAACCAAAGAGGAAGAATATGAGGACTAGGCTTCCGTCTCGACCAGCCAAGCCCTCTAGACAGCAACAGCAACTGCAATTGCCATTGCCTCCCAGTGCCCCAGATGGTGGGCGCAAACCCCCGACCACTTTTCAGTGGGTACCCCAGGCTGTGCCAGGTCAGTCCACCGGCATTCACCCCAACGTTCGAAGGACAGTCTTCTTCCTTTCGAGCAAAGCCTAAAGGAGCAGCCAGAGGCTCGTCTAGGCGCCCCTCAAGGGGAAGGGGATTCAGAGGTGGTCGTGGTCAGGGAGGCAAGACCTCAGGACGGCAGTCCAAGTGAAATGATACCGGTAGGAGGGAGACTGATGAAATTTTGGGATCGTTGGACCTTCGATCCCTGGGCCCAAAGCCTACTCAAGAATGGACTGGGCTGGAGCTGGTACAGCACTCCACCCACGTGCCTTCGGTTTTTCCAACACTCCACCCCCGTTCTGGAGGAGTACGTTCAAGAACTGTTGGAGAAAAAGGTGATCCGAAAGGTGAAGTCCATCAAATTCCAAGGGAGGCTGTTTTGTGTTCCCAAGAAAGACTCGGAAAAGCTCAGTGTCATTCTGGACTTGTCGCCACTCAACAAGTTCATAGTTAATTGCAAATTCAAAATGCTAACACTGCAACACATAAGGACCTTACTGCCCAAGAGGGCATACTCAGTCTCTATAGACTTGTCAGACGCCTATTGGCACATCCCAATCAGCCGTCGACTCTCCCCCTACCTAGGGTTCAGGCTACAACCGGAGACTATACGCCTTCAGAGCCATGCCATTCGGGCTAAACATAGCCCCAAGGATTTTCACGAAGCTTGCGAGCGCAGCTCTCAAACAATTACGCCTAAAGGGAATTCAGGTAGTAGCCTACCTGGACGACTGGCTGGTGTGGGCAGCATCCGAGACCGAATGCTTGCAAGCTTCCAGTCAGGTGATCCAGTTCCTAGAGTACCTAGGCTTCAAGATCAACAGAAAAAAGTCTCGACTTTCTCCATCCCAAAAGTTCCAGTGGCTGGGAATCCACTGGGACCTTTTGTCACACACTGTTTCTCCATCCCGACGAAGAAAAGGAAGGAGATAGCGGGCTCTGTCAAGAGACTTCTAGATTCCGAAAGGATATCAAGACGCGAACAGGAGAGGGTACTAGGCTCTCTCCAGTTTGCTTCGGTGACAGACCCAGTGCTAAGAGCACAGCTAAAGGATGCAACCGGAGTTTGGAGAAGGTATGCATCAAACGCGCGAAGAGATCTGAGAAGACCAGTGCCGCCTCAGCTACGTACTCTTCTCAGGCCTTGGTCCCAAGCCAGACATCTAAAGAAGTCGGTTCTTCTTCAGCCACCTCCCCCGTCGATGACGATTCACTCAGACGCCTCAAAGGAGGGATGGGGAGGTCACTCTCATCGGAAAAAAGTCCAGGGGACTTGGTCCAAGCTATTCAGGACCTTTCACATAAACTTTCTAGAAGCTATGGCAGTGCTCCTTACCTTAAAGAAAGTCTCCCCCCGCGTCACTTGATCCACATAAGATTGGTGATGGACAGCGAGGTGGTTGTGAGATGCTTGAATCGACAAGGGTCGAGGTCACCACCTCTCAACCAGGTGATGTTAGCCATTTTCCGATTGGCGGAAAAGAAGAAGTGGTACCCTGTCGGCAGTTCACCTTCAAGGAGTCCGCAACGTGACAGCGGACGCTCTATCCAGGTTCACACCGATAGAGTCGGAATGGTCCTTAGACGCAGGATCATTCTCCTTCATTCTGAATCAAGTCCCAGAACTGCAGATAGACCTCTTTGCGACGAAAGACAACAAGAAGTTGCCCCTGTACGTGTCCCCGTACGAGGACCCCTTAGCGGAAGCAGTGGACGCGATGTCCCTCGACTGGAACAGATGGTCCAGGATTTATCTGTTCCCCCCCTCACAACCTTCTGTTGAGGGTCCTCATCAAACTGAGATCCTTCAAGGGGGTAGCGGCAATAGTGGCCCATCAAGTGGCCGAACAGCATGTGGTTCCCCTTGGCGTTGGAACTACAGCTGAAGTTTGTGCCGCTACCACATCCAGTTCTGACCCAGCGAGTCCAGAAGTCGACTGTCTGCGCTTCATTACAGAAAACCCGGACCCTGCAGCTCATGATTTTCTCGCCCTTGCGGTGAGAAAGCGTTTCGGGATTTCGAAAGCCAGCATAGACTTCCTAGAGGAATATAAGTGCAAATCGACTAGAAGGCAATATGAGTCATCTTGGAGAAAATGGGTGGCCTTTGTAAAGGCAAAGAATCCGCGGGAGATCTCGACAGACTTCTGCTTATCTTTCTTCATCCACCTCCATGGTCAAGGGTTGGCAGCTAACACGATTTCAGTGTGTAAATCTGCTTTGATGAGACCCATTTTATTTGCCTTCCAGATCGACCTTGGTAACGAGATCTTTAATAAAGTTCCGAAAGCCTGTGCTAGGCTCAGACCTTCAGCACCTCCAAAGCCCATCTCATGGTCTTTAGACAAAGTTCTTCATTTTCGCCTCCCTGTTGAGCAATGAAGAATGTGCGTTAAAGGATTTGACACAAAAAGTTATTTTCCTATTTGCACTCGCGTCCGGGGCCAGGGTTAGTGAGATCGTAGCCCTCTCGAGAGAGGCAGGTCGTGTTCAGCTCCTGGATGGGGGGGAACTGAACCTGTTTCCGGATCCTATGTTTCTCGCCAAGAATGAGTTACCCACCAACAGGTGGGGTCCCTGGAGAATCTGCCCTCTGAAAGAAGATGCATCTCTATGTCCAGTAGAATGCCTAAAGGTCTATCTTCGTAGAACTTCAGACTTCAAGGGTGGTCAACTATTCAGGGGAGAAACATCAGGCTCAAATTTATCTCTGAATCAACTCAGAGCGAAAATCACATATTTTATTCGCAGAGCGGATCCTGACAGTACACCCGCAGGTCACGATCCGAGGAAAGCTGCCTCATCCCTAAATTTCTTTAATTGTATGGATTTTGAACATCTCCGTTCATACACGGGCTGGAAGTCTTCCAGAGTGTTCTTTCGCCACTATGCGAAGCAAGTAGAGGAACTAGAGAGATCTGTGGTAGCAGTGGGTCGCGTAGTTAACCCTACTGTTTAACTCTGCGAGGAACAGTGGTCTTAATTGGGGACGATTAAGTCCAGGGTGAGTGTGTATGTACATACTGTACTACAAACTAAATGAGGGCACCGAGTGCCCACATAGACTGTTCCTTTTCCAAAGGTGAACCTAGCATAAGTACAGACATGTGTGCCGAGCGTTTTTAACGCTAATGTGATTGATTTGTAATACAGACTTTTATGACTTGATACCTCGGTATCTTAAAAAAGTGGCATTTAATGTTTTTTCTTTCAGATAAACAAGTTCTGTTTACTATCATACTTATGCTTAAAGTTTTGGGTTATCCTCTTTATATATATATATATATATATATATAAATAATTGTTGTTAACCTGTCTATTTATTGTCTGTCAATAAACTTGTTCTTGAGAACCTTGCGTCTCTTTCACCTGTGTCAATTTATTGGTATAATTGAGCATTTATTCTATGTACCTTATCTGGGATAATTCTAATAGAATTGTTCTGTTATGCAAGCTATGTTGCATTGGTTTATGTAGTCCCCTAATGGGAGGACTCGTCCCATAAAGGGACGAGGGCGGTTTTATTAGTTTCTTCCTATGCGGATATAAACCTTTGTCCAATACAAGTATTTGCGGATTACTGGTCAATATATATTGACGCAGTGGTTCTTTACAAACTATGCTTTACTTATATAGGGCGAGACCACTATATTAGCTTGCCTGGTATCATACATAGGTATATGTACTCTTCGAGACTTTTCCAGAGTCTAGTAGGACTCTTCCCTGTAGGGGGCAGGAAGCTCTAACATAGTTTATAGTTAGTTGAAAAGATGTATAACGGTAACATCTTAGGTCTCTAGGTCTAGTCGACCGGGGAAAAATTACCTCCGGGGAGTACGGCACGTTCTGAGAATCACAGATACAGTAATGCTCCTGTACACTTCCATCAGGACGACATGGCTTGAGCCCAAAAAACGGATTTTGAGCGAAGCAAAAAATCTATTTTTGTGTGAGATGGCCATGTCGTCCTGATGGACCCCGCCCTTGCCTTTCTAAGAAAGGGCTGTAGGACCCCTCCCTACATACAGTATCTGTAGCACCTCGTGTACGCTACAAGGAATACAGATGGCGCCAGGATTGGCGCCAGGCACGCATACGAATCGGAGGATAGGGAAGCCTTGGGAGCGGCTCCCCCTTTTCTTTCCCGAATTCGTTTCTTGCCAATCCCTCCTACGAGACGAAATCTCTGTCCAGGATGCAGATTGCCATGTGGCGTGTCAAGAATACGTCCTCTGATATGTCGCCGATATCCCTTTCACGAGGGATACTCGCTCCAGGAGTTAGAATTCTGGTACCTTAAGGTAAATTCTCTGGGAATATCGCCGTAGTTGTAATATACCCTAGGAAGCTACCCTATAGGAACTTCCATCAGGACGACATGGCCATCTCACCCAAAATAGATTTTCGCTTCTCTCAAAATCCGTTCATATATAGTGTGTGTGTGTGTGTATAATATATATATATATATATATATATATACATAATATATATATGTATATGTATATTCATATATACTTTTAATATATATATATATATATATGTATATATATATATATATATATAAGTAAAATTCGCGAGAAATGTTAAAAGCCCGGCTATAAAACATGTTTAATATAGTGTCCAAGAAATATAAACAAAACCACAACAACATGAGCAATCACCTGGGAAAGGATTTGAAAACTGCAAGTAATAATACATCTTCAAATTATCTCTATTTCTGCAAAAATGAAGTACTTATTAGGTTAGACTATACCAACATAATATGAATAAAAACTCAATAAGAACAGAAAAACAGTAATAGAAAGTCCGAAGTTACATTTGTCTGACTGTCACTTTAACAAAAGTAAAATAGAAAATATATTGAGTAAGTCTCCTAGTCTTGTGGGATTATTAGCCTTCTTTTCCCAAGCCGTTCCTACTGTGTGGCTTCCTGTCAAAATATAGCTAAGTCAATATAGCCAATATATTTATTGTAATTTGCTATGTCCTATTTTTTTCAGTTCCTCACTACTCTGGCTATTGACTATTGTATTATTCTAAATTCATATCAAACGTAATAATAATAATAATAATAATAATAATAATAATAATAATAATAATAATAATAATAATAATAATAATAATAATACTGAAACCATAAACCACATAGCAAACGAAGCTCCGGTACTTTCACAGAACAATTACAAAAGGAGTCATGATTCAGTGACAAAATCCCTCCACTGGAGCCTATGCAAGAAAAATCATGTACCTTGCAATAATGAGTGGTACGGGCACCAACCTGAGGGAGCGATAGAAAATGACCATGCAAAGATCCTTTAGGACTTTGGTATCAGAAGACATAGGGTGAGATGTGCAAATAGACCAGACTTGACGTTGATTGACAAAATCAAGAAGAAAGTTGAAGAGTAGGAGAGGGTAAAATGGATATGTATCAAGACCTGAAAATAGAAATAAGAACGATATTGGATAAACCCGTACCCGTGATCATCTGAACGCTAGCCACGATCCTAAGATCCCCGAAAAGGAATCTAGAAAAACTAGAGGCTGAGAGTAGCTCCAGGAGGCAGGATACACCCGGAACTCTACACTATAAATACCATCCACCTCGAAAGACTGTGTGAGAGAGAGAGAGAGAGAGAGAGAGAGAGAGAGAGAGAGAGAGAGAGATAGTAATAATAATAATACTAATAATAATAATAATAATAATAATAATAATAATAATAATAATAATAATAATAATAACAATGCATTATAAAGAACAGAGCATCTCTCCATAAATTACTAATCCTTAACATGTTATTTTTAAGAAGAAATAGATTTTACCCAAAAATATGGAGAGTATTTGACATCAGACCATGAATTGAATATATGGAAAGAAAAAGAAAAAATATAAATCTGAAAGACAAACACAATAGAGAGAGAGAAATAGACAAAAAAATGGTACACAATGCAAATTATTGTCTACTGCTTCAAGAATTGGTTTGGTTCGCTATTTATTGATGCATAAATGTCATTCACAAATATCCCTTTCACTAGTACAACTGATCACTAGGTGACTAATTTTCTAGCGATGTATTGATTGGTATATTACCTTGCTGCCTTTTATTTTACGCTAGCTAAACTCGTGTTATTAAAGCCTGCAACCAACAGTTTCCTAATATTCTCTCTAAGACGTTAAATATTCGGTCTCAATATATATATATATATATATATATATATATAAATATATATATATATATATTATTATTATTATTATTACTATCCAAGCTACAACCCTAGTTGGAAAAGCAAGATGCTACAAGCCCAGGGGCTCCAACAGGGAAAAATAGCCCAGTGAGGAAAGGAAATAAGGAAATAAATAACTGAAGAGAACAAATTAACAATAAATCATTCTAAAATAAGTAACAACGTCAAAACAGACATGGCATATATATATATATATATAGGGTAAAAACTCAAGTTTTTGCGCAAAGTTAACCATGTTTCAAAATTGCCCCTTGATATCTGGTTTGGTCTTTCTTATGGCCCTGTCACACCTTGACGATTCAGCCAGCGTATGCCGACGTATCAGAATTTCCCTAAAAACGCTGGCATACGCTGAATTATCGAATTTTTTTTCAATTTTGGGCGTATACATAGCGTATTCATAACGAGTTGGGACGTATACATAACGTATCAGTAAATTATATAGACCGTTTCGATAACTTATAGATAACTTATTCCAACGAATGCCTAGCGTGTTGCCCGCGTACACAACTTATGCCCAACGATAGTCTAACTTACGCATAGCGTGCAGCAGCGTATTGCCGACGATCACGGTGTCGTAGTCTATAAAAAGGCTGCCGCTCGACGTTTCAAATCATAACTGCACTAGACATTGCAGTACCAACATCAGCGTCATGCCAAAGAAAACGATGTGTCAACGATCGCATAACTTACCTATTACTTATGGCCTGCGTATACGGGACGTATAGCCATACGCTGACATACATTGAGAAATTTTGAGCATGCACAAAATTTTTCGACGACCTCGACGTACTTCGACGTATACCAACGTGCTTCAGCGTGCTGTTAACGTATACAAAACTTA
>NC_090746.1:92285325-92287825 GCF_036898095.1 Palaemon carinicauda
CTCTCTACCTGAAGAAGAGGAAGGACTTATCCTCGAAACGCGTCGTAGTTTTTACTATTTTGTACCGAAAGTTTTACTTGTATTTTGTGAGAATATACTTGAAAAGTCTTCCCGATTTTGTCATTCACCCGACTGATGAATTTTTCAAGTCTGCTGGCTGATTGCAGCGCTCTAGAGAAGAGAATTATCCAGAAAATAGAAAAATTGGATAAGAAAATAAACTCTGCCGATGCAGCTATTATTATAATTATCATTATTATTATTATTATTATTATTATTACTAGCCAAGCTACAACCCTAGTTTGGAAAAGCAAGATGCTATAAGCTAAAGGGCTCCAACAAGGAAAAGGAAATAGGGAAATAAAAAATTGATGAGATAAATTAACAATATATCATTCTAAAAACAGTAACAGCGTCAAAACAGATATGTCCTATATAAACTATCAACAACGTCAAAAACAGATATGTCATATATAAACAATAAAAAGACTCATGGTCGACCCTGGTCAACATAAAAACATTCATCGGTCCCTGGAGAGACTCCGTACGTACCATAAAACCAAACTTGAAAGTTAATTTTCTTTCAAGGGCAAGTCATCCCTCCTCGTTCAATATGGTGGCGAGGAAGGTGACTCTAAGAACTCCCCAATCATAAAGATTTGAAGGTGGTACGCCTTCAGGAAGTCCTGGCTTAAAAGGAAGCCAGTAGTGTACTATTGTCCTTAATAGCTACGCTACAACCCTAGTTGGAAAAGCAGGATGCTATAGGCCCAAGGGCTTCAAAGGGAAAATGCCCAGTGTGGAGAGGGAAATTTGGAAACAGATAGAATAGTGTGCCTGAGTATTCCCTCAAGCAAGATAACTCCACCCAAGAAAGTAGAAGACCAAGATTATTACCATTACTATATGCAAAGTTATATAAGTTTCTCACAGTAAGAAGTTGACGTTCTCGGTATTGCTAGATTAATATTGAGCTGATGTCTGACATCCGGTCACCTGTCTCGCATATGATAACGAGAGACATGTACATAACGTCTAAACGGTTAGTATGTAAACATTTATAATAATAGAAAATAAAGATTCTGTGAGTCGCAATTCGTCTCTGAAAAATAAATAGTGAAATGAAATTTGCAACATAAATGATGGGCTTGTCTAGACAACTCATTATTACTTATGAATATAATGCCAGAATAAATGATTTCCTTTGTATTTATTGATACTGAGTCTGATTGATTGCCTGTAACATTGCATCAAAAGAATAAAAGACACAATGTTATTAGAAAATAAACATGAGATGAAAAGGTTTCTAAAAATTCCACACGATTTGTTAAAGGGAAATCCTGGAATATAGAATTACGTTAAAAGTAGATTTTGAGAAACTCTTGATTTGGGTTTTTATAAAAATACTAACTGTCTCAGAACACAAAACATCAAAGGAACAATTTGAAACATATGCAAGTATATTGTAAATACTCATAACAGAATTTATAGGATCGTGGCAAATTTCTGGGAAAATAAAGTTATTAGTAAAATAGAGAAAAATAATGACCAATATGTCAAGCAACAAAAAAATTTTGAGGAAAGCGGACGATAATGATTAGTCATTGGGAAGATAGTAGCTTACATAAATGCAAAGGTAATTTTCCCAATTACCATGCTGTGTGACCAAATGTCACCGAGATGAAAGCCATGTATTAGTCATGTAAATATTTTATCATTATTATTTCATTTAATATTATCATTAGCATAATTATTATTTTCATATACATACATACATACACACACAAACACAACACACACACACACACGCGCGCACACATACACACGCACACACACACACACACACACAGTAATATATATATATATATATATAAATATATATGTGTATATATATATTATATATATAAATATATATATGTAAATATATATATATATATATACATATATATATATATATATATATAAATATATATATATATATATATACTATATACACTATATATGTATAAATATATATATATATATATGTGAGTGGGTGTGTGTGTGTGTGTGTGTGTGTGCGTATATGAGTGTGGATTAAACCAAAATGGAAAACTAATATCTTATTGGACCCTGATTTATTGGGAGGAGTGAGTTACTAATACATTTTCATAATACCTATGGTATTGCGAACGTACTGACATACATAAAAACATTGTGTAGAACAAAACACCTTTATTCTCCAGACAAAACGTCAGTAAATACTGAGAGGAATATATTTCCTCTTTGTTGGGTGGGATAGTTAAAAGGTCAGATAAAATGTATTTTTTTTTCTTTTTTAGATCTTTATACAGTTACCTTCATTTCATTTATACTGATACGAATTTATTTTGAGTAATTTTTTCTAACCCCTATATATTCTTAAATATTTATATACTCGTATATCCGCACACATGTATAAGTTTACAATGAAGCATGCATGCCTATAATACATAACTGCATACGTATACATTCATGTATC
>NC_090746.1:92292825-92297825 GCF_036898095.1 Palaemon carinicauda
ACAAAATATAGCCATTATAATCTAGTTTCAATCAAGTTACCCCAAAAATATATTAGTTTTGGTCGACATGAAAAACTTTTGGCGATATCAAATTGTGTATATCCGATCAATTTTGAAAACTGACTATTACAACGCACTGGTCATATTGTGGGGGTCGCGGTGAGGCGTTATTAAAGTTTTGATTTCTCGTATTCAGAAATATCAGCTCATTGATTTGGGATATTCGTGCACCATGCAGCTAAATATGTGGAGAGAGAGAGAGAGAGAGAGAGAGAGAGAGAGAGAGAGAGAGAGAGAGAGAGTTTGTAGTATCATAAGAAAGAAAAACAATAGTCTTCAACCAAGATGAGTTATTTAAAAAAAAAAATTGAAGACAATGAACACATCTGAAAAGTAGATAAGTCGACTGTAATATATACTGTACTCCTATGTTAATATATTCGTTTAATATTCCACAGAATTGTTCTGTTCGCGTAACAATAATCTGTGATCTGAAGTATAAATTTAGTCAATTTTTTAATGCAAACATAACAGAGATATCGAGGAAGGATAAAAACGTAAGAATCTGCGTTAATTTCCTAACACTGTTTATAAAATATGAAAAATTTTCAGTTTTTTTCTAGTAATGAGTACGTCCATTATTCACTCATGTTTCGAAGAATTAGACAAATTGGAAAAAAAAGACATATTAAGATAGAATTATCTTCTTAATCAATATATTATAGAATTACTAACTCTTTCCTTCCTTTTTAATTACCATTTTTAGGGAAACCAATAGTATCATAATAGAAGCATTTATATAAATTAATCTTCTTAAAACAATAACAGATATATATTATACATTACTAAATAAAAACACTCTGGCAACATTCTATCCTCACCATTGACATATGATTGTGATCATGTACAAGATAAGGTTTTCAGTGACTTTATTCTTTCGATTCCTGAATCTTTTCGCATGTCCTGCGTTAAGACTCTCTCTCTCTCTCTCTCTCCTCATCTCTCTCTCTCTCTCTCTCTCTCTGTTTTTTTTTTTTTTTTTTTTGGGGGGGGGTACGAGCTTCTGGTGCATTGGGTTTTCCACGTATGTTGAGGTGATGAGAATGTTTTGCATCTAGTGCTGTGTGATGCAGTATATATATATATATATATATATATATATATGGTTAAAAAATACATAACTAAATTCATGAAAAAATCAATAAATATAGTAATAACTATGCATACTAGACATGAGGCCTTTACTTTAATCAGTACCTTATATCATTAATGAATAACATACCTGCAGGTACTCGTGGCAATTTCTAACATATTTTTTGACCTTGTTATTTACAATAAATTATAGTTTATGATTACGATGTCATTTTCAAAACTTCACAAATTTATATCATTAAATAATATTTTCTGAATAATTTGCCTAGTTAATAAAATATTTTAATATGATTAGATCAGTAAAGTGTATATTATCCTCTATATGACATATATGCACTGGTTATATATCCATTACTGGTAAATCTGTTCAACGTTTTAAAAATTTTCAGAAAACATTTTATGACATGTAAACATTTTATGATATGAGAAAAAAGTGGAAATCCGAAGTTTGAAATATTAGAAGAAAAAACTAATGTAATAAGATCAAGTCGCATTTCTTAAGAGAGAAAAATAATACTTGACACATGTGACATTTAACGCTTTTTTCTTTATGAACCTGCAGGTGCAGGAAAATAAGAGATTTTTTCTGATTATGTATTGATGATGAGAGAGAGAGAGAGAGAGAGAGAGAGAGAGAGAGAGAGAGAGAGAGAGAGAGAATATTACTGTTATACACATGCAATAAAAGATTATTCTTTTTTATTCTTTTCGAAGATTAACTTTGAATGATAAGCTTAAAAAAAGAGAATTAATAATATATTTTTTTTCTTTTAGCTTAAAACTAATGGCATTGTACGAAGACGTACAATATAGAACGTTATTAATGGAAAATTGCTAAGCTGCAAGTGAACTACATTGTTAATAAATATTTCTGAATTATTCTCCAATTAATTAAATTCACTTATGCAGTGAATTACATTGAAAATTACTCTTTTGATGAAACGATGGAAAAGCATTTCTTTCTCCAGGAATCGTTCAACTTGGTCAGCCCCATTTCAAAGTGATACTAAAAAGGAACAGGGAGTGTGTTTCATATGTCTCCAGTTTATAGGTCAAATATGTTTAAACAAACGCAACTATAAACGCCAGTCTGTTGATTATTTGGAGGAGTTTTGAGTGACAATTATTATTATTATTTTATTATTATTATTATTATTATTATTATTATTATTATTATTATTATTATTATTATTATTATTATTATTATTATTATTATTATGAGCTAGGCTATATCCCTAGTTGGAAAAGCAAGATGCTATGCTATAACCCCAAGGGCTCCAACTGGGAAAAAAAATTATATATATATATATATATATATACTATATATATATACTATATATATATATATATATCTTTATATATATAAATATAAATATATATATATATGTATATATATATATATAATATATTGTATATATATATATATATATATATATTGTATATATATATATATGTATATATATATATATATATATATTATATATATATATATATATAATATATATATATATATATATATCTATATATACACCTACATATATATATATATATATGTGTGTGTGTGTGTGTGTGTGTCTGAGTGTGAAATAAACCAAAATGGAAAACTACTATCTTGATGGACCCTGATTTATTTTTTCTCATGACATTATTGGGAGAAGTGAGTTACTAATACATTTTCATAATACGTATGGTATTGCGAACGTACTTGCATACATAAAAACATTGTGTAGAACAAAACACCTTTATTCTCCAGACAAAACGTCAGTGGATACTGAGAGGAATATATTTCCTCTTTGGCGGGTAGGATAGTTAAAAGGTTAGATAAAATGTATTTTTTTTTCCTTTTTAAACCTTTATATAGTTACCTTCATTTCATTTATACTGATACGAATTTATTTTGAGTAAATTTTCTAACCCTATATATTCTGAAAGATTTATATAATCGTATATCCGCACGCATGTATGTATAAGTTTACAATGAAGCATGCACGCCAATATACATAACTGCATACGTATACATTCATGTATTTATATGTATCCAAGTACAGAGAGTTCCATGTGTATACATAAACGTAAATACGTACACTTTCATATAATTTACATTCCAATACACCGTGTATTGAAAAATATTGCGTACACACATATACACACACACATTTAGATATTTCAATCCATGGTTATATAAAACTTTTGACAGTCGTACTACGTAGCTACCAAAACAGTATCTTTGTTTAAAATTTCTGACAATTTATCTATTCTATCAAGAACAATGACTTTGTGATACTCTTTAGCGAAGATCTGAAAATTATGATAAGTATGAGATTAACATTAAGAAAGAATGCTGATGTCATTCAATATGATGGCATTTATTTTTCCTTGACTTTGCTATAAGTAATGGTATTACATTCTTTTTTAGTTCTGCTATCAGCATACGGAAATTATCTATATATTTCGTTTCAACAGTAAATATGCTCGGGAAACTAAATTCTTGTATGCACAGTTTACTATTTCATCTTTTGTCTTATTTATGACATAAGTTAGTTGTTGCATAGATTAGAGAGATGGAAGAAAATAAAAAAGGCAAATATGGCTATATAGGATTATATAAGTTAAAGTTACGATTAATATCCGTTTATTCCGACCTTGTCCATTAAGATAGAAATAGCTACGAAATTACTGATAGGACTTTAATTGTCCTTTTAAAAAATCAACTAGACTGCCGAGAGAGAGAGAGAGAGAGAGAGAGAGAAGAGAGAGAGAGAGAGAGAGAAGAGAGAGAGAGAGAGAGAGAGAGAGGGGGGGGTTATTGGTTTATTGCGTAGCTGACTTTAAATCTTCCAAAAGGATGAGAGCCATTGAACTATAAATGCACGTTCAGGATTTCACGGAACATTAAACCTTCCCTAATCTACAGCTGAACAACAAAATTGCAGCTTTTATCTGCATATAAGTTTTTACATTTGTCTGTTTTTATCCTGAAACCTTTTGCATTGATGATTATTTTGCCTTACGACCCTTTATTTAAATAATTAGATAAAAACTAAAAGGCTAGAAATAAAAAAAAAAAAAATTCTTTTGTATTTAACTACTTTTGTCCGTAATTGGTAGGACAGAAACAAATACCTTTGTTTTGCAAATCTTCCTTCGAATTATTAACAGTTGGTAAAAAGGGTGAAAATATAATTTTCTCTCGTCATCCGAAGTAAGCCAGGTTTATTAAATGTTCATAACTGCTGGGAATAGTGAGGAAATAATACTATAAATTGTGTTTTGCATATGAAGAAGTTGTAAATATCTTTCAATATATTATTATTATTATTGTTATTATTATTATTATTATTATTATTATTATTATTATTATTATTATTATTATTATAATAATAATAATAATAATAATAATAATAATAATAATAATAATAATAATAATAATAATAATATTTTTTGGTTGGTTCCGTTACATCTAGCATCCGTAGTAATCCCTCACTCCCTCACTAAAGGAACTGTTTTAAATCATGGAACTTAATTAGCTCCTACCTTCAAGATTTCTTTCTGATAACTTAGGTATATAGGGTCCTTCTGTGCTCCTGTTATTATTGGCATCACTTCTACTTGAAATATACCATTGCCTTTTACATTCCACATTTACTTGCAGATCTCATAAAATCATTCAGAATGAGAGAGAGAGAGAGAGAGAGAGAGAGAGAGAGAGAGAGAGAGAGACAGACAGACAGAAACTAGATGAAATAGTATGCCTGAGGTACCCTCAAGCAAGAGAACTCTAATCCAAGACAGTGGAAGGACAGTGGGTACAGAGGCTATGACACTACCCGAGATTGGAAAACAATGGT
>NC_090746.1:92300592-92310592 GCF_036898095.1 Palaemon carinicauda
GACATCCAACAGCTTATCATCTTTGTTGACCTTTTCCATCGAATAAAAAATGTAAAAAAAAAGAGGAAACTTCTTTAAATTTATTGGCACTGATTTAAACACTTTGATGTCGTTACAGAAAAAAACCCCTTCTTTGAAACCAACTTTTGTAAAGAGTAAAACTTTATCTATATTCTCACTAATCCCAGAGGCATTATAATCATGAATGCCTACATTTCCGTCTCTCAAAATTATCACCTACTCTTTGCCCAACACCAAATTCCTTTAAAACGTGATGATCAATATTCGTACTAATGAAAAAATCAAATTTTGACAAATAATTGTCATATATCTATAACCACTTAATACAACTTCCACATTTTCACTTATATAAATGTACACTGGCCCTTCTTGTTATAGGTATACTCCTGGTTTTCTGATTTCTTTGCAGAGATTGGTCTATCATTGACTTAGGAAAACTGTGGCTGTTACTAGTAAGGGAAAATATTAATTATATATAATATATATTATATATATATATATATATATATATATATATATATATATAAATATAAATATATATATATATATATATATATATATATATATATTATATATATATATATATATACTCGTATGTATGTATGTATGTATATATATATATATATATATATATATATATATATATATATATATAGTATATATATGTGTGTGTGTGTGTGTGTGTGTGTATACATATACATATACTTACCTAATGGATTCTTTGAACCTATATTGCACCAAGAAACAGCTTTACTGACATGCATACATATACTCAGGAAACTATGATAAGGTTTGTTTTATAACCTACTTACGTGGTGGAACGCCCTTGTTAACAAACACAAATTCGCAGGTGGATGAAGCAACACAGTCTGGTGTTGGCGAAGATACAGAAATGTGACTATTTTCCTTTTCACTATTCGATTTGTCTATGTTGATTACGCTCCTTATAAGAACGTAAAATTACACCTTAGTTTTGCAGCGTTTGGCACATAACTATAACTCTTTAAATGATTTGAATCTTTATTGAATTATGATATTCTCCATTTAAGGAAATTCAATTTGCGCAGCGCTGTCCCAAATTCGTCCCACCAACTTTACCTATGTTTGATGATTATTACCTTGGTCACTTGTACAGGGATATGACTTAACATCCATGTGTTCTGGTGATGAAAGGGAACACTAAACACTTTATAAGCAAACTGAGGTTACTTCCGACAGCATATGAAAAATTCACTTAATTTTCTGATAAAAACATTTATTCATAATAAGGAAACGACCGTTGGACAATTTACCAACTATCAATTCTCTAGCCTCTACCTTCCTAGCACTCTTTTTTGACACACGTGGTCTTCAAATAATTGACTATATTAGTTGGAAAAAAGGAGCCTCTGAGGCCATCTATTGGCCGTAAAGTAAAACTCATTACGATGAAAGGGAGGGAACTAGGGGGAGCGTGAGCTATTGTGCCTTTCGGAATATAACAATATTGTTATTAACGTAGTTCTTACTAAAAATACACGTCATACCAAGAAAAATATTAATTACATTTTGGTTTCATTAGAAGGTAATTGAAAATCAGATCAAATACCTGTGTCATTACTTGATTGTTTCACCGATTTCAGTACATGTGGCAATGTGGTGACCCCGCTCCTCACCCCCAAATGTTATTGAACTAACGATTGTTTGCTGAGGGAATATTTCTGTAACATTTAATATGAAATTTGTAATTTTCTAAGAATTACGTTGTTGCCAGACAACAAGGAGGACCAATTTCACGTGGGGTCTGTTTTATAGCAAATTTGTGCCCAAAATAACAACAGAAATGAATAAATAAAAAATATAATGAGTGGATGATGGGGGTGATTAGCAATTTGGAACTCTATTGGTAAGGCCATCTATTGGTCATGAAAAGAAACAATATGTAGAGCTCCTTAATCCTTGCATTCTGGAACCTTCCATGACGTCATGTTTGTTAAAAATAGCAAAAACAAAAAATAGCCTACTTTAATTGGATCTGAATAAATTTATACCTGTCACACATATTTCTACACACAGTAAGTACCAGTCTATGACACTTTTCCAATTGCATGGAATCATTCACATGACTGGAACAAAGGATCGTGTGCTGCCATCTTTTTACAAGAAGTAGAAACACTCGGGTTATTTTCAAATTTGGAGAAGAGTGTGATTACCAAAAACATACTTTCATGGTGGTTTTTTTTTTAATTAATGCATCAAAAACATATAATTATAATAATAATATATTTTTTTTATTTTAGGATCTAAGTTACGGTAATTATACTTAAAATACAGGCAATATGTATTACAAAAATATATAGAACAGATCCCAATATTCTTAAAGCAAAGAGTCGGAACTCAGCCATAGACTTAACAAACCCAAATTTAACCAAAATATATCCATGTCCACAGAAAATACGTTTTTAGCTAAACATAATCCCAATTATAGATATCAATTCTCTAATGAGTGTGCTTTGTTTACATGAACATCTTGAACTGTCCTTTGCTCTCGCATGTTAAGGAAAATATTGCAGGGATTAACTTTAATTCCTTTGAAGATTGCATGAACCATAATGACGAACGTGAACTATGTAAATATATAATCAGTTTAATACAATTAATTACTCAGTATAACTCTGAATAACTGTAAAAACTGTAAATATATATTTTTTTCATATGTTGCAATGTAATTTTTGTTCATTAGAGCAATCATTAGTTAATTTAGGATATTTACCCCCTATTTTATTTACCGTATGTAAGAAATAAAAAATGAAATGTATATTTGCATCTGTATGAAAATGTAATTATTATTGTCAATAATTACTAACAAACTAACTACCAAGGGCGTGGGAGCGTTTCATCGGGTGGGAGGAGGATGAAGTTTGAAAAGGCACTATCGGTAGCTGTCAGGGGGGGGGGGGCATCCTTGACTTTTTTTTTTTTCTTTTTTTTTTTAAACGAGGAAACGCCCATAGATGCGATTTCCTGTCATCTGACAGCAGATTGTAGCAACAACAAAATAATATTTTTTATTGGACGATATCTATGAGACCATTACAATTTGTACACATTGACAATAATGAAATACCGGTTACACACACACACACACACACACACACATATATATATATATATATATATATATATATATATATATATATATATATATACACACACAATATATATGTATATGATTATATATATGTATATATATATATATATATATATATATATATATATGTGTGTGTGTGGTGTGTGTGTGTGAGAGTAGTTTTTTGTCTCCACTTAAAACCATAATAAACATAGAGTATGTTCACCTCTCGAATAGTTTAGCCGTTTGAGTATATGGATATTCTCTATCTTCCCTTTGTGTTGGGTAGCCATATGACAACTGTATGGAGCCTAATGATTTCCCTTCTAGCTAGAACATTTATCCGTCGCCTCTACAAGCGTGTCACTCATCTGCCATATATAACTCTATTTCAAATGCCCCATTCTGCATGTGTCAGTGTGTGTCCTCTCTGCAAAAGGAAAGATGACCGGGAGTTCTCATTGTTTATTATGTATTTTTGAACAGTTTTTCTCTTTTATTCTTCTTTTTTTTTTCTTTTTTTTTAATTTTCTCAGGTTTTTTTACATGTATCATCATTCTAGGAAACAACAAGCAGTTGACTTTTGCACCTTTCACCTAAGTTATCTGGTTTGCGTAAGACCGAAAATGTATACACATCCATCAGCTGTCATTTTCGGCAGTAGGCAAGGACGAAGGCTGGGGCTGAAAGCTGGGGGGTGGGGTATTGAAACATCCCTCTGGGGGGGGTGGGGGTATTAAAACATCCCTCTGGGGGGAAGGAGGAGGGAAGGAGGGTTTAGGATTCCCTCCCCAGCAGGTATGCTTTCCATAATATCATTTATTTTCGTTTTTACGACTTTGGGAAGCGACGGCGTCCTCTCACACGCGAATTCCGATGGCGGCTGAAGATTTGGAATTTCTCTGATAAGGATTATCCAATATCCCTCCTTCGTCACATCCTGTCGCAGATTGTACAAAATAAATTTCCTTTATTTTTTTATCTTTTTTTTTATATGATTTTGTTGCAAAAGGATTTGTTAGTAATGCCTGTTGGTATCACATGGAGTTGGAATGGATAAAAAAAGCTTCTATAGATATAACTAATGGGAGGAAGGAATGGTTAATTAAGAAATTTAGAAGGTAACTTATACAGGATTTTAACTGTTGAATATATATATATATATATATATATATATATATATATATATATATATATATATACATATACTTTATATATATATACATATACTTTATATATATACATATACTTTATATATATACATATATATATATATATATATATATATATATAATATATATATATATTATATATATATATAGTATATATATACATAAATATAAATAAATATATATGCATATACTTTATATATATGTATATATATATATATATATATATAAATATATATTTATTTGTTTATTTATCTATCTATATTTGTTTATCTATTTATCTATTTATTTATCTATCTATTTATCTATATATACAGTATATATATATATATATATATATATATATATATATATATATATATATATACATATATATATATATATATATATATATAATATATATATATATGTATATATATATATATACATATATATATATATAAAGAGAGAGAGAGAGAGAGAGAGAGAGAGAGAGAGAGAGAGAGAGAGAGAGAGAGAGAGAGAGAGAGAGGAGAGAGAGAGAATTAAGATGATAGTCTGAAACCCAATACAGGAAAGTGTTTCTCTATGAAATTAGAATCAATTCTGATCCCTTTTATCATTCGGACAAAATTCCTCTAAACGTAAAACATGTTTAAGAGTTCATGTAAGAAAATATCCAAATTAAACAAATAATAAAACAATCTTACTGGTTTCTATGATGCTGCTGCTTTTTACCTCATATTACCTTACAAATTTTTCAATTTCCTTAAATATGAAGCTCGTAATTTCGTAAAAACCAAAATTACCTTAGAATTGCCTTAAAAATTATATTGAAAACATGCAAATTACCTCAAACTAAGGTAATTACCTTAAAAGTTTAAACCTTGGCCATAGATATAATAACTATTCATTAAATTTAGAATTTACCATAACAAGGTAATCCGAATCGATTACCTTCGAAAATAGGATTGTAAACCAAATTAGAGGAGGTAATTTAGGGTTAGAGATCAATCACGTTAAGTAAACCACAAGACAGACAAAGGAAAGATCAAAGGTAAGTGAAAAAGCAACTCAAATATTCATCTTGAATTTCCTATCCTTGCATGATCTTCCTAATCGGGTAGTTGAATCGGTAGAACTTCAATTGTTCAAACTTAGAGCAAATGTTTTTATGTTGAACATGAGTCTTTTTATAGTTTATGTATGATATATCTGTTTGGATGTTGTTACTGTTTTTTAAAATATTTTTTTCATTGTTAATTATTTTGCGTGTCGTTTATTTATTTCCATATTTTCTGTCCTCACTCGGCTATTTTTCCCTGTTAGAGCACTTGGGCTTATAGCATCTTGCTTTTTCAGCTAGGGTTGTAGCTTTGATAATAATAATAATTATAATAATAATAATAATAATATAACTAATAATAATAATAGTAATAATAATAATAATAATAATAATACTAATAATAATAATAATGATAACTGCCATGACAGTTACATGTAGATAGTTTATCATAACATAAAATTCAATTAAATGTTTGACATCACAGTAAAGCAAATTATGAGGTTCAGTACTGTACGTGATATCGCAGTAAAACATGATATCAAATTCAATTCTATTTATCATATAACAGTAAAATTAGCTATAAAACTCAATACTCTATATCATATCACAGTATAATAAGTTATAAATTTTAGAAATATGTATGATGTCATAGTAGACCAGTTATAAAATTCAACCTTTTGTATGTTATATCATGAAAGTTAAAAGCAAAGAAAAAAGTGGCAGAAAGGGTAAATTCTGTTAAGACTAGTGTTGACCTAATACTTATCTACTATGAGATTCAGGGCCTCTGTAACACGGTTTTTTCGCAATAATTTTTTTATCTATGAATTTCATAAATATAACGCTTCTTCAGAATGCACAATATATCTACACATAAATTTTGACTATATTCTGCATTACGTAGGTTGAATAAATTTGACACTTATAATGTAAAGGAGACGTTTTTTGAAGACGGGCCATATTACTCAGAGAAAAGGTTTCGAACGCACTCGTTACGTAACTTATGACGGCATTTCTTCCCTCTTTCTCGATCGATGATTGGCTATACGTAACGAAGGCTATACCTCTGCCAACAATGACACAAAACTTGAAATAAAAGCAAATCAGTACACCTTTATGAACTCTGAAACCTCTCCACTGATAATTGTCATAATGAACAAACCAACAAAATTAGTTAATAAATACAAAAACACTTCGATTATTAGTCTAACTCCCAAAATAAGTTTCCTAAGAAATTACAGTCTACTTCATAGGTCACAATCAGATTGACAAGGTGTAGAGAATAGTTGGTAATTTTCAAAAACGTAGTAGACAAGCTTGATTTGATAACTGCTATATCCAATGTCAAGCAATTTTTATTTATTGTCTATCTACCTACCTATTTACTGTAAAAAAAAAAAATAGCCGGTACCGTATTTTGGCTTTAAACCTTCACCAATAATTATCGTCAGAATGATGACTTCATGAGGCTCCACCCACTTTGGCCTCGTTATAATTCAGGATAACACCGAAGGCTATCATGGGCATTGTTGGATCAGAAAATTTAAATTCTGGCTATAAAAACTCAATTATCGAGAAGTCCTAAATGATCCTCAAGGATGCCAGCAGTTGGCCTAAACGTTTAATTCGTGTATACTACTGTTGCGGCATTACTACTACAGTAGTATTACTACGCTAGCACAGATACCCCACTCACATTTATGTATCGTTCCGCCATTCATAAAATCTTTGTCATGTTTTTTTCGCTGTGCAATAAGCCATAGCCTCCTCAGAAACTAAGTTTAACATTAGATGATAGGTTATTTCATTAAGCTGACAAATTAGGGCAACTGGGTATGTTATTGCTGATGCTGAAGCTAAAGATAAAGTATGGTATCATTCCTTCATTGCATTATCGTTTTTACTACTATTTGTATTGCTACATGTAGTAATTATTTTAAAGGATAAATGAATTACGTTCACTTTACTTCTATAAATTCCCATTAGATGTACAAATAAAACTCCTAAAACTATTCATGATTTATTTACAAAATGCAGTCATGCCCGAAACTTAGCCAACACGGTCGTACGGCCTAAGAAGAAGAAAAAAAAATTATATCGGATGATCCGTTGGTCTGATGGAGAGTTTAGCACTAAATTCTTATTTTAACAAAAATAGTTATATAAAGACTGTTTACATACAATCTCTCTCTCTCTCTCTCTCTCTCTCTCTCTCTCTCTCTCTCTCTCTCTCTCTCTCTCTCTCTATTGGTGGCATAGTGAATAATTAATGGAAATGTTCCAAAGCCTGAATGACATTACAAGTATTATAATCATGTTACGCTAAATACAAATCAGACCATAAACATTGGATTTAAACTAGAAACTGAATAATTACCTATTCAGGTTATAGTAAATATGGCCACGGGCTTTCTCTTGACTATATAAAATTGCAAGTCGTAAGACAAATGCAGTTTTGCAACCACGGGGGCAATTCCAAATCCTGTTAGCCATTCTTGACTGTTATGGCTTTCAGAGCAGATGGAACAAGGTGAATGGGTGTCTGGTGGATGGGCGGGGCAAAATTTTGTCAAAAGGTGTTTACATTGCTTACGTAATGAATATTTTCGACTCTTGGCTCATTAACACTGGCCATGGCGTCGGCTAGATCATTTTTACTCTATAAAAATTAAAACTATCTGGTTCAGGTTATTTATAATGCTGACAAAATTTGTGTGTGGTTGTAAAATATACATATGTCAACTTTCAGCTACATCCGATGCTTTGATAAGGAGCAAAGTCCAAAAAACCGTGTTACAGAGGCCCTGAATCTCATAGTAGTTCGTGTAATCAAATGTTACTGGAATGACGGGAAACAGCCGCGTTTGTTGTTGTTGTTGTAGTAGTTGTTGTTGTTGTTGTTGTTGTTGTTGTTGTTGTTGTTGTAGTAGTAGTTGTTGTTGTTGTTGTTGTTGTTGTTGTTGGTATGGTCACTGGCATACAGATATCCTGGACGAGGGTTCAAATCCCCGCCGGTCCGATATCATAGTCTTTGGGCGGTTCCGCCTTGGGCTCTGATCCCGAGGTCGTTAAGAGAATCCAGACTTCAATGTATTAATATATATGGCTTATTTGAAATATGAAAGAAACACGTTTAAATGTGCAAAAAAATTATCATTAATCGAATGCCAAGTCCCAAACCTACCAATTAGCTACGATGGTGAAGATGGGTTGATTTCAATTCTAAGTACAGAAAACCTGAATTTGACAGGTATACGTATAGAAGAATTGTCATTGACTTTTATCTTTCTTCGTGGCGGAGTGGTATGGTCACTGGCATACAGATATCCTGGACGAGGGTTCAAATCCCCGCCGGTCCGATATCATAGTCTTTGGGCAGTTCCGCCTTGGGCTCTGATCCCGAGGTCGTTAAGAGAATCCAGACTTTAATGTATTAATATATATGGCTTATTTGAAATATGAAAGAAACACGTTTAAATGTGCAAAAAAATTATCATTAATCGAATGCCAAGTCCCAAACCTACCAATTAGCTACGATGGTGAAGATGGGTTGATTTCAATTCTAAGTACAGAAAACCTGAATTTGACAGGTATACGTATAGAAGAATTGTCATTGACTTTTATCTTTCTTCGTGGCGGAGTGGTATGGTCACTGGCATACAGATATCCTGGACGAGGGTTCAAATCCCCGCCGGTCCGATATCATAGTCTTTGGGCGGTTCCGCCTTGGGCTCTGATCCCGAGGTCGTTAAGAGAATCTAGACTTTAATATATTAATATATATGGCTTATTTGAAATATGAAAGAAACACGTTTAAATGTGCAAAAAAATTATCATATATATATATATATATATATATATATATATATATATATATATATATATATATATATATATATATATATATATATATATATATATATGCACTTTCTGATTGTGTGCTTGTATGCAGATATACATAAATCCGGATGAGTTATGCCAGATTATAGTGCGCTTTACTCAACGCTTTATATTAGAGCATATTTCTTTAACTCTTCCGATATTGCATTTAATAAGCAACCATAAAACATCCTAGATGACAGGACACCTCCTTGCTATTTCTCCTTAAATCACTGAGTTGATATATTGCAATAATCTAAAACTAAAGTAATGATCTTTATCTTACCTTGAAGACTACCTGCATTAGTCCATTAACGACGTGAAGAAGGTAAGAGACAAACTTATTCTTTCAAAGATTACTATGACATATGGAAAAGCATAAGTGACGTCTCCAAGAAAGAAGGTCATTTATCCTTCTCTTATGATTATATTATCATTTGATATATTATTATTAATATTTGATAAGCTTTTCACTTTGATATATTCTGCAGGAATCTAAAAAAAACTCTGTCTTTTGTTACAATAATGTGGATTGGACATTCCGGCTTCCGTTGAACAAACGAGGCTGGTTTTCCGAAAGCTGATAAGGCTGTTTGCAGTATCAACATACGACCAGAGATACGACCTTTTTGAGCTCAGGTCTTCTTTGGATAAGAATGGAAGGCAAGATTGGAGGACCATTTGAGTGGCAAACGTAAGAGATAACTGTTTTATTATTTAAAATAGAAAAGGACTTCTATTCATTATGTTTCGAAATTATATCAGAAAAATATATT
>NC_090746.1:92323092-92324455 GCF_036898095.1 Palaemon carinicauda
ATAGGGAAGAAGAGAATAATCGCCATATTGATAGATTCAGGCGTGCAGAAGTTAGAGCAAGACCGTTTAATGCAGAAAAATGGCGTCTTGGTACCTTCACCGATGACCCAAGATATTGGTGTGAAACAGAAGAGATATACAAATTGGCTTGGTGACGCAAAAATGTAATCACTGTGGTGCTCTGAAATGGAAGAATGAACCTCCCGGATTGTGTTGTGGTGAGGGAAAGCTAGGCTGCCTTTGCTACAAATATCATCTCCATTTTAACACAGGAAATGTTTCATCTTTACAGTTGTTGTTTCCACAAATGAAATATTGGACGATAAGAGTACGTAGGAGTTAAAACATGAGGTTTAGAATGAGTCATCACAAGGATAACTTACAAGAATCGAACAGTTGTATGATCTAACATTGCTTTTTTATCCTATACCTGGGCTTCGTTGGATATCTCTACTGGTATATATATATATATATATTATATATATATATATATTCTATATATATATATATATATATATATATATATATATGTATAATATATATATATATATATATATATGAATATATATATATATATATATATATATATATATATATATATGTATATATATATATATATATATATATATAGTATATATATATATATATATGTATATTTATATATATATATATATATATATATATATATATATATATATATATATATATATATATATATACACACACATACATAAAAGTATTTTCCCGGACTACTTTTATTCGCAGGTAAAAAACCCCAGGCCCCTCTCTCTCTCTTATTTTGTAAACTCCCCAAAAATATCTAAGTAGTCCTTCCAACCTCAACCTCTCAAGCCAACGATGAAATCTCCGAGATGCAGTTTCGAGTGTTGACTCAACATTTAATGAGCAAATATCCTTCTCGAAATATTTACAGTTTTGCCCATGTAACTGTTTCTGTTGTGTAAACATTATTTTCTCCTTTACACAATGGACACTTAGCACCTTGCACAGCATTGATATATAGCAATGTAGTGTTTTTATGTTTATTTTTATTAAGAAAGACTTAAACATATTTTTAACTCTTATTTTATAACATGAATATAATTGGGTTTTGTTCGAGAGAAATCAGAAATACGATGAAGAACTGTGGAAACAAGAAACAAAGATTTTTTTTTCTCGTTATAAAATTATGGTGTTATTCTTCGTATTTAAGACAAATGATGGTGAATACTACAAATAAAATGATGAAGATATACACATAATAAATCCTAGAATGTTTAAATATAATATAAGCTCTACAAGTGTGGCCAGAATAATATCTATTCTATAAATGTAATTTCAATCTACATTCCTTCCATATGGA
>NC_090746.1:92324955-92332455 GCF_036898095.1 Palaemon carinicauda
ATAATGATAATAATAATAATAATGATAATAATAATAATAATAATAATAATAATAATAATAATAATAATAATAATAATAATAATAATAATAATAATAATAATAATAATAACTACCATAACAGTTACATGTAGATAGTTTGTCATAATATAAAATTCAATTACATGTTTGATATCACAGTAAAGCAAATTATGAGATTCAGTACTGTACGTGATATCGCAGTAAAACATGATATCGAATTCAATTCTATTGATCCTATAACAGTAAAATTAGCTATAAAACTCAATACTCTATATTATATCACATTATAATAAGTTATAAATTTTAGAAACATGTATGATGTCATAGTAGACCAGTTATAAAATTAAACCCTTTATATGTTATATCATGAAAACAAGTTAAAAAGGAACGAAAAAAATGACAGAACGGGTAAATTCCGTTAAGACTAGTGTTGACCTTATACTTATCTAGTTCGTGTAATCAAATGTTACTGGAATGACGGGAAACAGCTGCGTTTGTTGTTGTTGTAGTTGTTGTTGTTTTTGTTTTATATATATATATATATATATATACATATGTATATATATATATATATATATACATATATCTGTCTATCTACCTATATATATATATATATATATATGTATGTATATATACATGTGTTATATATATCTATATTTATATATATCAATATATATATATAATATATCACACACACACACATATATATATATACATATATATATATATATATATATACACATATATATACATATATATATATATGTATATATATATATATATATACATATATATATATATATATATATACACTTTCTGATTGTGTGCTTGTATGCAGATATACATAAATCCGGATGAGTTATGCAAGATAATAGTGCGCTTTACTCAACGCATTATATTAGAGCATGTTTCTTTAACTTTCCCGATATTGCATTTAATAAGCAACCATAAAACATCCTAGATGACAGGACACCTCCTTGCTATTTCTCCTTAAATCACTGAGTTGATATATTGCAATAATCTAAAACTAAAGTAATGATCTATATCTTACCTTGGAGACTGCCTGCATTAGTCCATTAACTACGTGAAGAAGGTAAGAGACAAACTTATTCTTTCAAAGATTACTATGACATATGGAAAAGCGTAATTATCGTCTCCAAGAAAGAAGGTCATTTATCCTTCTCTTATGATTATATTATCATTTGATATATCAATATTAATATTTGATATGCTTTTCACTTTGATATATTCTGCAGGAATCTAAAAAAAAACTCTGTCTTTTGTTACAATAATGTGGATTGGACATTCCTGCTTCCGTTGAGCAAACGAGGCTGGTTTTCCGAAAGCTGATAAGGCTGTTTGCAGTATCAACATACGACCAGAGATACGACCTTTTTGAGCTCAGGTCTTCTTTGGATAAGAATGGAAGGCAAGATTGGAGGACCATTTGAGTGGCAAACGTAAGAGATAACTGTTTTAATAATTTAAAAAGAAAACTATTTCAATTCATTATAAGTTTCGAAATTATATCAGAAAAATTATATTCGGTATATCAGCTCTTTTTTATTCTTGAGGTTTTCTAAAAAAAAGAAATGATATTCTAAAAATACGCATTGTATGTTGAGAGAGAGAGAGAGAGAGAGAGAGAGAGAGAGAGAGAGAGAGAATTCATTCAATAATATTCCATAATGGACTTATGTAAAACTCTAATTTGAATTACATGTATTGTAAATGCCTACTTTAATAAATTTTGTAAGAGAAAGAAAAAAAAATCTACAAATAACTTCTCGCTTTATGCAAAAAATAAAATATTTCTGAATGAACCGAAATCATGAAAACTCCGTATACATAATACATTAGCTACGTTTCCTCTACAATTTGATATTTTCATTTGAAATTTAAGTTTGAATGTAAAAAAAATCTACTGTTACACTTTTAGAAAAAATCGTAATTTTAATCGACAAATCTCCGTAGAAATATACAGTTCTCAACTGTATTTCCGTAAAATACAGGCGACCGTAATTTTACCTTACTTTGTTATCATCTTTCATGTGTTGGTGACCGTAATATCAATCTTTTATCTCACTATATCTATTTTCAAAACGGTAAAAATCCTGAAATAAATGTTGGCAGACATTTACCGTGTTTTTAATGCAAATTTTTAAGTGTACCTTATACCAAAAAAGATAAAACTAATGTATGGAATGGATTAATTCAAAGCACACGAAACAAATAAAAAAAAAACTACTATCATATTATATACTGTGCATATTTGCATCAACAAAGCTCTTGCATTAGCTGGTAGATTCTTTATTTTTCAACACGTGAAATTAATCCCCGTGTTTATTAGCTCTAAGTTCTCCCAACACGCACATATAAAGAACGATGCTCCATAACATTTGTTGGCCACGTTCTCTCTCTCTCTCTCTCTCTCTCTCTCTCTCTCTCTCTCTCTCATTAATTTCGTTATTTACTCAGTTAGAGAGCCCAGCTGCTGCGCTCCAACTATATACACAATTATGTAAATTTTAATCCGTGTTAGCATACATATGCAAGAAATAGATTCTCTCTCTCTCTCTCTCTCTCTCTCTCTCTCTCTCTCTTTATTGATTTGTTGTTGATACCCTTGGCAGCACAAATACTGTAACTAACACACACACACATATATACATATATATATATATATATATACATATAAAACATATATATATATATATATATAGATATACACACACACACACACACACACATATATATATATATATATATATTCAAAATAATATTCAACTTAATCCCATTTACACTTTACAACGTAAATCAACAGATCAACAAGTTCAATGGTTGCCTTATTTTTTGAAGCATATAAATAGGCATGCAAACACACAAGTAGATAGATAGATAGATAGATAGATAGATTCTTCTTTATCTCTAAATACGAGGTCAAATCTTTGTAAAGTCTTTTGAATTAGATAGATATGTTCTGTTAAATTTTCACTGAATTTCTATAGTAATTTTGTACCAATAGAAAAACATGTTTTTCAAAAAACTGCAGATATACAAATATATTTTTATATTTTCAGCCAAAATCTTCAACAGTAATACAACTTTAAATCCGTTTCATATTAATTTGTCTCCTGGGTCTTTCCTCTAAGAATAATCCTTGCGCCTGTAACTTATTCATTTAAGAAAATAAATGCAAAAATGTTATAAAGAAAAACATTGATACATTTATTTGTGGAATGCATCTCTCGCCCCTTCTGTTTAAATGCTTTTCCTTTCTTTTTATTATTCTTAGTTACGCTTTTATAATTAAATTGTTTTTTTTATATGGAAAATCAGATAGTAACTTTAGCTCGATATTGACCTTGGCCTTTGACCTAGGACTTTCAAAATTGATTTACTTCCACGTCTTACCATAAATATTAATCCCTAAAATTTTCACATTCTAGGAGTGAAATTATAGCCAGGAAGCTGTTCACAAACAAACGGACAAACGGACAAACGGACAAACAGGGGCGAAAACAAAACCTCCTCCCAACTTCGGTGGCGGAGGTAATGAGTCCTCATTATGTGAAAGAATAATATATGAAAATACTTTCCCTACATTACGATGTTTTGAATAATCTTCGCATTAAGCTATTATCGTCAGGATTCTACACGAGACATTGTCTTTAGTCGACGATAAGATGTTTCTTATAAAAAGAAAGAAACTCAAGAGCAAACGAAACTTTGGGGGCGATACACTAAAAGGAGGCAGCTGCTCTTAACCTGAAGAAGACTTGGCTCGTTTATTTAGTCTCCGTTCGCCAAAATAAAACTTCATGTAAGAGGTATTAGGCGTGATGCAAAAATGTTCCCTTGCAGTTAGGAAAACTTCGGTAAGGGTCTTAAATATATATATGCTTTTTATTACATATTTCTTCAACAGCCGCTCACAAATGGCAGAGGCAAAGGACAGTGTGTCCTAGCAAGTAGGACGGTGTCCTAGAGATTGACTTTATATATATATATATATATATATATTTATATATATATATATATATATATAAATATATATATATATATATATATATATAAAATATATATATATATATATATATATATAAATATATATATATATATATATATATATTAGCGCCCAAGCCCTCTCTCCACCAAAACTAGGAGACTGCTAATGACTCAGCAGGTTAGACCTGTAGGCTCCCAAAACACCCCATCCTTAGCTCGCAAGGATGGTGAGGTTACAGACACTACAGGAATAATGAGTTTGAGCGGGAATCAAACCCCAGTATGGCAATCACCAGTCCGAGACGTTTCCAATAGACCAATAAATTGTTCTACAATAAGATAAAGAGAATTTAATGTTGCTTCTCTTAAATGGTTATAGGATGTAAAGTGGATGCAAGTGATTTAGGAACATCAATATTATTAGTAATATTATTATTATTACTAGCCAAGCTACAACCCTAGTTGGAAAAGCAAAATGAAATAAAAAATGTTCGACGAATGTTTTATAGTTGATGAAAACAGGTTTTGAAAACAGATTAAGTAGGAAATACTCACAGATTTTACTCATCGGAAAATTTAATGTAAAAAATTCTAAGTTCTATGTTCATCTGTCTCAGAGCTCCTGTATCATGAGTTTCATATCATCCATAGAGCGCAAAGCAAATGAACTGTCATCCCCAAAGAAAGGTGTTAAAAAGTAGACGCTTTTTACCATATTCTAGTAGTTTCCATATGCAAATGAGGATAGATTTCACAATTGCAGGGGACCTTGAGATAGTATTTCCATATTTTAGGCTCAGCGCTCGACCGGAGGGGAGAATGTTTCAAAGGACGGCTCTTCTTACCTGATGTATTGCGTCCTCTTTTCCTTCTGGGGTTCAGGAGTTAGGGCGCATTTCCCTTTCCTGCCGTTTGAGAAAAAAAAAAATACTGGAGGTTTGTGCATATGTAAATAGATAGAGAAGCTACGTATTTATTGCGATTCTTAATAATACTTATAATTCAATAAAGTCATTTTTTACGTGCACATACACACGCACAGAGAGAGAGAGAGAGAGAGAGAGAGAGAGAGAGAGAGAGAGAGAGTGAGAGAGAGAGAGAGATAGAGTTAGAATAATCTAACTTATATTTCACCACCCGAAGGTGCAAGTAGACCCCGAAAAACCTAAGTAACGAAAAATATAAAAAAGAAAAGCGAATTTCTATTCTGATATCTACATACATAAAATCACCTTTATGAATTTAAAAGCTTTTTTCTCCACCTTCCCGTAATCAAAGGTTTCGCGAGACAATTAAATCTGGGGTTTAGAAACGGAACAAAGCCACCATGAAAATCCTCGCCTCTCAACCTGCCACGTCGCTCAGAAAAAAAAAAAAGCCTTGTCTTGGGGAAAATGAAATCCCATTGTCTCTAAAGCGTTGGAGATGGCGAGCCTTGAAAAGGGATAATATCAAACTTTTCCTTCCTTGATGAAATGTGGTATTAAGCAAAGTCTGTTTATATCTCTGGTGGCGGAAAATAATGGAACTTGTTGAGAGCAAATTAAGGAAGTGACCTTTCTATCTCTATCGGTGGTTGAGTCTGGTTTGGATATTATTGGAGATTATGTTAAAGAAAAGGGATAATATCAAACTTTTCCTCCCTTGATGAAATGTGGTATTAAGCAAAGTCTGTTTATATCTCTGGTAGCGGAAAAATAGCGTAACTTGTTGATAGCAATTTAAGGAAATTATATTTCTACTTGTATAGGTGGTTGAGTCTGGGTTGAATATTATTGGGGATTAGGCTAAAGAAAAGGGGATAATATCAAACTTTGCCTTCCATGATGAAATGTGGGATTAAGCAAAGTTTGTCTACTTTCTGGTGGCGGAAAATAGCGTAACTTGTTCAGAGCCAATTAAGGAAATGATATTTCTACTTGTATAGGTGGTTGAGTCTGGTTTGAATATTATTGGAGATTATGCGAAAGAAAAGGGATAATATCAAACTTTGCCTTCCTTGATGAAATATGGGATTAAGCAAAGTCTGTTTATATCTCTGGTGGCGGAAAATAACGGAACCTTTTCAGAGCAAATTAAGGAAATGACATTTCTATCTCTATCGGTGGATGAGTCTGGTTTGAATATTATTGGAAATTATATCAAAGAAAAGGGATAATATCAAACTTTGCCTTCCTCGATGAAATGTGGGTTTAAGCAAAGTCTGTTTATATCTCTGGTGGCGGAAAATAATGGAACTTTTTGAGAGAAAATTAAGGAAATGACATTTCTACCTTTATCGGTGGTTGAGTCTGGTTTGAATATCATTGGGGATTATGCAAAAGTATTGTTAACACTCTCTTCTATTATGTTTATAACAATGGCATTCACATACTTAAATATTATCTTAGTAGAAGAGTAATTTGAAAAGAAAAATCTCTAAATAATAAAATGTTCCGATAAAATATAGATACATATACGAGTATAATTTTCACTGGATAACTGCTATAATACGAAAAAAGTTTAGAAATTGGAAAAAGAAACATGACAGCAGAGTCTAAGCGTTTGAAATAGATAGGATGCTTGAATCCAATTTTTGTAATATGTCATATATAGACATAGAAAAACCATTGTTTTGAATTCAAATATCTCTAACCACCTATCTAATGTATACTCTATGTACAGTACATATATGTGCATATATAATCATACATATTACACACACACACAACACACACTTATATATATGTATATATATATATATATATATATTTATTTATTTATTATATTTATATATATATATATATATATATGTATATATATATGTATATATATATATATATATATATATGCTGAAAAGCCCGAGTGCAAGATTGAAAAAAAAGATATTCAAGTAAGCATAAAAGTGAAAACAGAAGGCTCAGTACGATTTCAAATAATCTTGCAAAGAACATTGATAAACTCACATGAATTACGAAGATTCCATTTAGTAAGTGTTTCCAGCTATCGTTCGAAAGGAAATGTTCTTTAAATAGGATGATTTCCTTCGGAATCAACGATATATGTTAGACAACGTGGTCCTTGGAACATGTCTCGAGCATTAGGTTCAGGAAATGTCCATTTCCTAGACATTGGCGTCATCGGAGATATGATCTCCCGGAGTGCTGGCGAGTTCCAATTTCCCTCTCTGGTAATCTTGTCAAGATGGAGGTTCGGAATTTCGTTATATCTCGTCATTGAATCGGAATTCTTCAATTATATTATTTGGATATATTTAATTAATTTTATGACATTCTGTTAAATAATTTACACCAAGATGCGCAAATTCTATTATGACGGCTTTATTAGTGCACCATTTAATATCTTTATTTATTTATTTATTTACTTTTTTTTTTTTTTTTAAACTTCAAACATCTACCGAGCATCTTCCAAGAACGTTATGCTTGTAATGCAGAATTTCCTAGAAGGAGCTAAACGAAATGCATTAACCAAATC
>NC_090746.1:92342455-92344556 GCF_036898095.1 Palaemon carinicauda
TTGGGCACACTATTCTATCTTGTTTCTCTTCCTCTTGTTATTTTGAAGTTTCTGTCATCTTGCTATTTTGAAATTTTTATAGTTCATATATGAAAGATTTGTTTTAATATTATTTTTCTTAAATGTCTGTTGTTGTTTATTTACTAATTTTCTTTCCTCATTGGGCTATTTTCCCTGTTTCAGTCCTTGGGCTAATAGCATCCAGCTTTTCCAATTATGCTTGTAGATTAGCAAGTAATAATAATAATAATAATAATAATAATAATAATAACAATAATGATATAATAATAATAATAATAATAATAATAATAAGGTAACTGGATGTGACCTGGAATCCCACACTATAAATTACCAGTCAGTGATGCCTGTGAACAGCAAAAAAAAAAAAAAAAAAAAAAAAAAAAAAAAAATAATAATAATAATAATAATAATAATAATAATAATATATTTTCTTTTTATTTGTATAAATGCAGAATGGCTACAATTTATTTTTGGGAGTTAAGAGCTGTAGATGATTTTTATATATTTTTTGTAACAGTAATCGACATTCTATCTGTCCAATCAAAACCATATAGTGCAACCAGATGTCCTTTTGTGTTTCCCTATGTGTTCACTAACTATATGTTTTATGCTTTTTTGAAGATTATCAGAATTAAGTAATAGTGCTGTATATAATTCTTTTTATTCCTCGGCGAGTATTTTCATTAATTTTTTTTCCTATTTCCTCAAAGTAATTAAGTTGTTGATCGGCGTTGTCGTCCAATTAGAAGCGTATAGAGCAACCAGATGCTGTTTTGTGTTTTCTTTGATTTTCATTCAGTAAATGTTTTTTACGCTTTATGGAAGGTTACCATTATATGATTTCTTTATTCCTCTACTATATCTGCGTTGATTGTCTTTCTTGTGTATGTTTCTTGAGAGTAATTAAATTGTCGTTTTCTTCTGTAATAAATTATAGTAAATTGAAATTCCATTATCTAATTTGGTCCAGTTATTTCATGAATTATAACTGATATTATCATTTTACCATTCTGTGTGCGACTGCGCGTATACAAACTGTTATTTCATCAAGGACCAGACCAAGACTGAGGGAGGAGTAAATGATTTTTCTTTGTGTTTTGGGGCTATCAAGAAGTGTGGTGGGCTTTAGCCTCGTGTTTGATCTGACCTCCTTGGAGCACACACGTGTTGCACGCCTCCATCCTAGGCGCGTGGCTGGGGTATTGTGCTGAGTCCGTTTCTACAATCCATGTTATTTGTGTCTTTTCTGGTTTCCCTTCTCTCTAAGTCTTTTACTTTTTATTCTTATTCGTGGGATCATACCCTCGTGTAATAATATATATATATATATATATATATATACATATATATATATATATATAATGCATACATATATATTCATACATGCAATTATATATAGTATATATATATAAACATACATATATATAGTATATATAAATATTATATATATATATATATATATATAAATAACACACACACACACACACATATATAGATATATATATATATATATATAATTATGGTGATGCTCTTTAAAAAAATTCTTGGCAGGCGAAACTGAAGGAGAAAAAATCTAACCTTATCAGTAAGATATTTTTCCATGCGACTTCTTTGCTTTCGTATTCATAAGGAAGCGAGATATAAAGATCTCTAAGTATTCCGTCCCCAGGAATAAATTCGGACCGAGATAATTAGATCAGAATAAAACTTTGGAAGTCATTTTCTTATCTGTCCGCGAAAAATTGGCTCTCCCCGTCCGGGATGGTCTTATGTGAAATGAGTTTTTTTCGAATGGGGACTCCTTTCCAATATCCATCTTGAATTCAATATCATTCCAGGATTAATGTTGGATCAATTTCATATTAGCCATTCCTTTATAATTGTTTCCAATACCATCAAGGAATTGTAAAATTGTAGAATTTTGATTTTAGAATCGAAGTCTTTAGAATTTTGATAAATCATCAGATTGTTTTCTTTTATAAGTGCTGGATTAGAGCTTTGAATTATTCATAGATTTCTATAAGCATTTACAGGCTAGATGTGGTGGTGGCCGATGTGATAATGTTCCTGACTGGTGAAC
>NC_090746.1:92345056-92347556 GCF_036898095.1 Palaemon carinicauda
GGTGAACGCCAGACTGGTGTTCCAGTCCCGCTCAGACTCGTTAGGTTCTTTGGTCGCTGCAACCTCACCATCCTTATGAGCTAATGATGGCGGGTTTAGGGGCGCCTATAGGTCTCTCTGCTGAGTCATCAGTAGCCATTGCCTGGCCCTCCTTGGTCCTAGCTTGGGTGGAGAGGGGACTTGGGCACTGATCATATGTGTATATGGTCAGTCTCCATGATATTGTCCTGATCGATAGGGCAATGTCACAGTCCCTTGCCCCAGCCATTCATGAGCGGCCTTGAACCTTTATAGGTGAAGAAATAACGGTGGAATATAAGGAACAATATCATCGGTAACAGCAACAAAATGTTCTAATTAATAATGATAGTGCGTGGTCTAACACAATATAAAGGGCAGTCCCTTCTTTGTACTTTCCCTGTTTCTCTCTTAGTCTGCTACTCACTGTTCCTAGCTACCAGCGTAAACTTGTATTGAAGAGAGGCAGTGAGGCCATCAACCTTTAAAAACTGTATTGTGTATGGTACATATGTATCAATGTGGATAAGACATTATTTAGGCTCATTAAGCTATAGGCTATATAACTAAAATGAAGATATATCTATTACTATCAGTTTCATAAAAATTTCATTGTGATTTTGATTAAAAAAGAAAATATTATTTAGCTATTATTTACCTTATATGGCCAAATCCATCACTATGGACAGTATGACTAATGATAACATATATATTTTTGCATTCATTCCTTAAAATATACTTACAATTAACATATAAAGCAAACAACTCTTCTGGAATAATGTTGAAAGTACGTCAAAACTATAAAAAAGAAATAAAAGATTCAACAGCAAATATTTTCATAATTCCATAATAATACTGTCATTATAAATACGAATGGAATATTTATTCTTTTTTATTCTTTATTTTCAATAGTTTTAAATATAGGGGTAAAATTCCCTAGTTAGATATTCTGTTAAAGTGTTGTGATAAATAAAGGAAAACAATGTTTGTTTGTAATAAGATAAAATACACATGCAAGAGCTCAAAACGTTAACAGGGAAAAGGACCAGAGAATTCAAAATTTTCTATTTTCCGTTCGTGCAAAAAAATACTTTGGGTTATTAATCACCGAGGGGCCAGAACTACTGACCACGTCAGTTCCTGAAAAAACTTACCCCTCTAAAAAAACAACAACTATACATTTCAGCCACTGAGTAAAAAAGAGGCACCCTTTCATTTTTCCAAGCATAGAGACTTTGTTGGAAAAATAAAAATACAGAAAGGAGTGTTGAAAAGGAGAAAATAAAGGAAGGGGAGGGCGATAGAATTAAGTTTGTATAATATTCTACTCTAAGAAGTTGAATCAAAGCTTTGTTAACTATTTCTTTTTCTACAGCCATAAAAAATACTTCACTGACAATAACAAGGTCTGTCTTAAAAGCCCTCGGCAGCTTTGATCTTTATCCTAAGTTAAATGATGAGACAAATCTTACAAGGAGTTTATTTCAAAAGTTTTATCTATAATCAGGTTCACTATGTTTGGATTATAACTTTCGTTGGATATTAGTGGATAGTATGAAAACTATTACATGTTTGGAAACCGTATAGCACAAGCAACAAGAAAAAAACTAATGTTTCCATTCGTCCGAGACCCATATGGCTACTATCTTAGATTTCACAAAATGGCTGCTGTAAAATATGCTTTTGTCAATATCTAAGCTTTTGAATAAGCTTAGTTCAAGGAATGCAATGATCATAGCTGTCGCTGTATTTAGATTGATATGGCGTCTCTTCTAAAAGCATATGGCAGAGATTGACAAGCTACCTCCTACCTTTGGAGCTTGGAGACTAGATGCCCTGAGAGTTCATATCCAAACCAGAGTGTGGGGACAGGCCAGCAGTGCTCTGAAAGATGGTTGCCACAAAAATTCTGATAGCCAGGTGAAAGTAGCTATGACAGATGCCATTCTAGCTCAAAATTCCATCATTGAGATGGATAGCTGCCAAAGGAAAGAGACTGTTCGTCTGCCATGTGTTCTAGCTGAATCAAGAACTTATCCTTCACCAATTTATGCTAGTGTGGTAGTGAGTGTCAGAATGATGAGGATACACGAAACAAGTATGAAGTCGATGATAGCAATGATGTTGATGATATGTAAAGACTCCTTGATTGCATAATAGATTAGAATATTTTTGTTATGAGGTGCATGTTAGTTCTTAATGGACTCTAGCTTTATGCCTGATCACTTGTAAAACATTCAATTAAAAGGAATATTTCACTCAACTGGTTTGTGGTTTAATTTAACTTATCTATGTTTATGCTATTAGATTCTTTGGCCCCTGACAATGGACGTTTTGCTGTCAAAATCCTATTCCTAAGTTATTTAGAAGCTGAGATATGAACGAAATCCTTTCTTTTACAGCAACCATTTTGCAATATCCAAGATGGTGACCATGCAAGTATAAGGGCAAACGGAAACATTGTTTTTCTTATTATGCAATA
>NC_090746.1:92352556-92372556 GCF_036898095.1 Palaemon carinicauda
CATTGAGTTACTATGACCCGAGAGGCAGCTAACGTCGTTAGTCATATGTCACAAGTCTGAGTGCAATATTTTCTCTGAGTAACTCGGCGACTGAGAAGAAAATTAAATTTGGGCCTCGGAAAAATTCACTCGTTGGAAACATCTATTGCTATAAAAGATTCTAGGGTGTCCAGGAAGGCGATGAAGGAATGTTTTCAAAGATTCTTTTATTCTTAGATAATCCAACTGGTTTCCATTTAATTTAAATTTTCCCTACAATCCCTTTCGAGCTTTCCTATAACGTTCTGCGATTTATCTTTTCTATTTCCAGCCAGTACCTTTATCATTTAGCATCGTCAATAGTTTGATTTATAAATCATCCAATATCTTACGAGTTGTATTTCATGTATTTCCCTTACCTCTTACAGTACATTATGCCATCAATGTTGATAACAAACCACTTATACATGAAGGATCGTTCTGTTACTTCACCTTTCTACCAAACCACCTACTCTCCCATCGAATATTTTAAATCAAAATCTACTTCCATTCCATCTTGACCTCCCTTAATTATTCAATAAATGTCTTATATAACATGCAATATCAACACCGACTTATTTTTTATTTTCGCTGATATCATTTATATATATATTTATTTGATCAAAATTTCAATACTTGCAAGAACGTTTTTAACAGCTTCATCAAAATAAAATTTAATGATAAGAAATGACTAAAAAATTAAAACTTGCGAAACAAGGAAAAACATGGATCAAAATACTTAGCCTCACAAATAGGAAGATTTTTTTTTCTATTTTCATTATTAATATTTACCTATATTTATTTGACAAAAATTTCAATACTTGCAAGAATATTTCTATCAACTTCACTTCAGCAAATGAAATATCAGTAAGATAAAATGAATAATAAAAAATTACAAAAAGCAAGACAGGAGAAAAGATGGAATAAGTTATTTAGCCTCACAAATAGGAAGATTTTTTTATTTTCATTAATGTTATTTATATTTATTTATTTGTTGAAAATTTCAATATTTACAAGAATATCTTTATCAACTTCAGCAAAATGAAATATCAATAAGATGAAATAAATAATGAAAAATTACAAAAAGCAAAACAGGAGAAAAGATGGAATAACTTATTTAGCCACACAAATAGGAAGATTTTTTCTATTTTCATTAATGTTATTTACATATATTTATTTAATGGAAATTTCAATACTTGCTAGAATATCTTTATTAACTTCAGCAAAATGAAATACCAATAAGATGAAATTATAATAAAAAATTACAAAAAGCAAAACAGGAGAAAGGATGGAATAAGTAATTTAGCCTCACAAATAGGAAGATTTTTCTATTTTCATTAATGTTATTTACATATATCTATTTGATGAAAATCTCAATACTTGCATGAATATCTTTATCAACTTCAGCAAATCAATATAAATAAGATAAAACTATAATAAAAAATTACAAAAAGCAAAACAGGACCAAAGATGGAATAAGATACTTAGCCTCACAAATAGGGAGATCCTTGGTCCTTCTGCTGGCCAGTAAAAGTAAATTGCCTTGCATCCTCGAGGAAAGAGCCGCCACCATAAAGCCGGACAATTTACCATTCTCAGCATTTGTTTGTTGTTTGGACTTGCCTTGTCACTCGCGATCCCTTGAGACCTTCCGTATCCCCGGCATTCTCTGGTGTGTCCTAAGACAGAAGTAAGTTTTTGGGGAAAGAGAAGGAATAAGATGAAGAAACCCTTGAGCACGATCGACTTTTCTTGAGTGTACCCCTTATTTTAAGTTTCCATATCTCTATGCCTCGCGTCACCCAGTAATGTTATATAATCGGTTTTTAAAAAATTTCAATCATTATGCAGAGCACAAATAGTTAAAGCGATTGCTGCTTGTAGGGTACTATTTGCTATTTGCCCGACCATATTTTTTTTGTTTTAGAAATATCATATATATCAGGTATATATGTATATATATATATATATATATATATATATATATACATATATATATATATATATATATATATATATATATATATTTATATATATGTATATATATGTATATGTATATATATATATATATCTGTATATATATGTATATAGAGTATACATATGTATGCATATCTATTTAAAGTATATAAACGCATATATTGATATAAATTTATATACATACAGTACATACATATACACACACATATATACACACACACACACATATATATATATATATATATGCATATATATATATATATATATATTTATATATATATACATATATATATATATATATATATATACATATATATATATATATATATATATATATATATATATATATATATATGTATATATATACATGTATGTGTATATGAATAAGTATACTATATATACACACACACATATATATATATATACATATATATATATATATATATATATATATATATATATATATATATACATATACATATATTTATATATATGATATATGTATGCATATATACATATACATAAATATAAATGATAAACTAAAGTATAATAATCTGTTATAAATGCTAAAATCTAATTACTCAGCTGCATATGTCAGGATTTTATTTTACTACCATAATACTGTTTAAATCAAACCATCACTTGAAAAAGAAATTGGATTCTTTTGATAAAATCACCAATAATGAACCTATTTGCATCATCACAGCTCACCAAAATTGAGTAAAAGGGAGGCATTGCATCTGACACTGTCATTAAACAAAATAATGAGTCTGCATTGGACTTCCGTTGATCAATACATGAACCAGGTATAATTACCTCAGTGTTTTCTTGGACCGAAACAAAAAGGGAGGAGCTTTTGATATTTTCATAAAACGAATGAACAAATCATTAATTGCTTCTTTTCCTCACGTAATGGAAATACTTTTATTAACACTAATTTACTTCCTTTTGGGGGCTTTTTTTTTAGTACATCATAAATGTTATTTTTTGTTTCATAAAACAAATTTCATGTGAAGTTAACCTTTAAACATATATATATATATATATATATATATATATATATATATATATATATATGTATATATATATATATATATATATATATATATATATATATATATATATATATATATATATATATATATATCAATGATGATAATAATAGGTCAATGATTCAATACACCAAACTCTAACCATTTTGATAAATAAAGGTTTACATCCGAAACAAAAAAAGCCAAAAAAAGAGCAACGTGGTTAGGGGAGCAAACTAAAGTAGAGGATATTCTAACAATATGTAAGAAAAATAAATAGACATAGGCAGGACATATAACGAGAAAGAAAGAAAATAGATGGACATTAAGAATAACAGAATGGGTCCCTAAAGATTTTAAAAGAAGCAGAGGAAGGAAGAGAAGACGATGTATCTACGAACTAAGAAAGTTTGCAGGTGCGGACTCTTACAGAAAGATCACAAACAGACACAAGTAGAAGGACATGTCTGAGGCCTTTATTCTGCAGTGGACTGTCCCAACTTAGTCCAGACTCTTCAAAGAAATCTGCAACTACTTCCGTTAGGCGTCAATGACCTTAGATGTCAGGATGCTACAAAACCTCAAATAAATCAATCATTAAATCAACTGCCTTTTTAGTCGTCTCTAATGGTTAGCAAAAGAGAAACACCCTGTCAAATCCTTTGTCAGTAAAATAGCGGCTAAAAACAAGCAGCTGTGCAATGTTGGTAACATCCGTAGACTTCCCCCATTTGAAGGGAAAATAAATGTGATGACATTACCTTTGTCACCAAATTTTTTTTTGAATGTTTTCATTCATTTCGGCAATAATATTATTGAGAATGTTAGAAAAGGAGATTTTCTTCATCTTCTGTGATGCTTCATTTCCTGACAGAAGCCTCATACTCTCAGCGATATATGGTTTCAAAAGAATTTGACCTATTGTGTGGGGTTTCTTTGTTTTGGCTTCCTGAAGGGCAATCACACATGAAGCCCGCGCAACGTCGGTGTTGGTACACTGGTGTGTCCCATATTAATCTATCTCCATCCTCTACAAACTGGATAACTTTACCTAAAATAAAACTGCAATTCTTATCTTTCACCTGTTGATGATTATTTTCCAGATACTGCTTCAATTGGAAAGGTTTCATGATGCCATTAGAGAAGCTTTTCAAACACACTACACACTGAGGGATAAGTGCACTGTGCTTGAAAAGGTAGGTGAACTCTCAGTCCAAATAACGAGCTTGATACAAACTTCTCTTCTGTGGCAAATGAAAGGCTATCAATTTGGGGGAAAATAAGCACATGCCCATCCTAATTCTGTATAAAAATTAATACATCTTCTATTCTCCCCCCCCCCCCCGCTACCAAATATAAAACTAATAAGTAAACTTTTTATACAAACCTTTCGAGAATATACCAAAATTCAAAGTAGATATGTGCCACTTATAAACAAACATATATACAAAAACATAATTTACTGACGAATATCAGTAGTTTTTAAAAAACATGGATTTAAAAGAAAAATCTCAAGAGTGGCCATAATCTCAGCCATAACATAAAAATAGATCAGTGAATTTGACATCATATTATTAAGTTCATAAACTCACTTTTTAGATTATAACATCATACACATACCTTGTACTTTTATAGAAAAATAGCTTGAGGCGCTGAATCAATATAGGCCAGGTATGTGTATGTCAGATGCATCCGGATAACTGACTATTTATAATTTTGTAACATGTGAATCTGTGAGAGTATTACCATAGTGTCGAAATTCTAAGGTTATTATGAAGCTCTATTCATAAGGACAATATGTCATGTACAAATTTCATGATTATGAGTTTTGCTTCCATTCCACGTTCATGGATGTCAATAGACGGAAATAATAGCTTCAGTCTTTCTACTATTTTCGTCTCTATTGTCATATGTGAACCGGAAATGGAATGAAAACATATTCATTAAATTTATACAAGAAAATATTCCACTTATGAGTAGAGCTTCATAATAACCTAAAAGCATTTTGAAACAAAGTTTCTAAAACAGAACTAATAATAGGTCTTTGAAAAATGGACCATGAATGACTAGGACGGTCTTCGCTTATATACTTGTTTGAAAGACCTACTTAAGCTGCATTGTTCTGTTTGACTCTTTCACCCACCCTTCAAAGATCATGCTTGAACGTGAACCGAAGCTGGTAGATACAACGACGCCCATCTGCAAGCATACTCTCTCTCTCTCTCTCTCTCTCTCTCTCTCTCTCTCTCTCTCTCTCTCTCTCTCTCTCTCATAGACATGAAAAATCCTTCTGATTTTTTATATTTTTAGAAGGCAGTGTAATTATTTTCTCTCTTATAGCTTCAAATTTCCCCCTTCCCTTATTTGGGTAATGCTGTCATTCAAAGTCACATAATCTTATGTAATATATAAATATGATATGATATTATATTGAGGAATTAAAATTCTACCAGTATTTCTGTGTATCATAATTACCATTATGAAAACTGTCTAAAATATATTTGAAGTTGTCATGGGTTTGGAATAGACTAAAATTCAGTGACCATTTCTTTAATCTCAAAAGCAATTCCAGGAGCCGCGTGTTTGTTGAATACATGCCTGTACTTTGATTAGGCTACTGAAGGATATAAAGAAGTTGAGTACAGCATATTTGTAAAGGCTTGTACCAAAGAACCACTTTCCTTTTCCTATTCGAAGAGCGAGACGCGTATATTCCTTATCTACAATGTTTCTTTGACTCACAAACGATTTATATGTTGAAGTACATAAACATTTTCCCTCAAAGGATTTCGAATAAGAAAGCTTTGATATTTGGTTTGCTGTGGTTCTACATCATAACACACAGAAAAAAAATAAGAAATATATTTACAGCAAATCATAAAGTATTTTCCTAGGCTGGTCTTTCCTTACAAATTATTTACAAAGATATATTCAACAAACAGTGGCAGATATTTTTTTGGAGTTCCATGATAAGAAAAAGTTCCAGGTAAATAACGACCACCCCTTTTCCCTGGTACACCCAAGTTTTTCTGAACAACGAACGAGTCAAGTTATAGACATATTTTTTCTGGAAATTGATCTATTAAGATTTTATGTAGACGACTTGAAACACAATCTTAGATTTCTAATTAAAAATGAAATTTCCCATTCGTTATTCTCTCCGCAAATCCCACCAACGCAGACTTATTCCGTTTTCATCCGTGCTGGGACAATAAGAGAACTTGCCATAAGACCGACGAACGTGAAACACTTTAAATTTCCTTATTATTCTTCCCGAGTTGGAGACCTCACTCCTCGGCCTCATCCAAATTACTTCATCAGTATTCCAAGTCCCTTGTCAGACTCTGGACACGTATTCGGAAACAAGAGGTGTTACACTTTTATTGTTCGTAGTTATTTATACTTTTCCTTTGTTTTTATTGTATTGTACTCTATGTGTTGCATTAAATTACATTGTTGGCAGTATTTTATGTATGCACATCTACCCATAAAAACTCTAAGCTCATCATTAATTTTTTCATTGATTAAATAGTTGGTACGATAATGATATCTAATTACTTTGATTTTTTTTGAATAAGTGGTACCTAATCAAAGAAAGATGGTGATCTCCATTGATGGGAGACATGATTAGTATTGGGAAAATCATGTTTATGTTAAAATCAAATGAAACACTTCTATAGTTTATATAAATATCATATACTGACTTGAAATCACGACTAATGGAAAAACACTCCGCTAAAGACAAGGATATTTTGCATTTCTATAGAACTTTTAATTTCTCATGTGTCAGAGATATGTTTATGAATAGCATTCTGTTTAAGAATTATCTATCACTGTATATACCTCAAAATATATTTTCAAGGAACATCATATATATATACATATATATATATATATATATACATGTACATATATATATTTCATATATATATATATATATATATATATATATATATATATATATATATATATATATATGTATATATATATAACTATATATACACGTATACTTAAACATACTCAAACACACACACATATATACAGTGTTTATACACACACACACACACACACACGCATATATATATATATATATATATATATATATATATATATATATATATATATATATATATATATATATAACTATATATACACGTATACATAAACATACTCAAACACACACATATATACAGTGTTTATATACACACACACACACACGCATATATATATATATATATATATATATATATATATATGTATGTATACATGCAAATATATATGCATATGGGGATATATAAATATATATAAGTATATAAATATAGGTATTTATAAATGTATGTGTATGTATGTATATATATGTATATACATATACATATATTCATATGTATATATATATATATATATATATATATATATATATATATATATATATATATATATACCATCAGCCGTTGCTAGTTCACTGCAGAACAAAGGCCTCAGACATGGCTTTCCATACTCGTCTGTTTGTAGTCTTTCTACTCTAGTCAATACCTGAAAATTTTCTTAGCTCGTCAATCCATCGTATTCCCTTCATTCCCCTGCTTCGTTTGCGATATCTAGGGACAGATTCTGTTAGTCTTCTTGTCTTTTTATTATATGTCCTTCTCATTATGTCTTGTCCACGTCCATTGCGTCTTCTTGCATATTGTTGGAATATCCTCTACTTTAGTTTGCTCTCGTATACTTGCTGCTCTTTTTTCTATCTTTTCTCAACTTTATTCGCATCATTATTCGACCAGAAGCTATTGTCTTTGAGTGGTTTCGCCTTGGGACTCTGATCTTGAGGTCAGTAAGAGAATCCAGACATTAAGGTATTAAAATATATGGCTTATTTATATATGAAAACACGTCTAAATGTGCAAATTTATCATATGTATATATATGTGCGTGTGCGTGTCTGGGTATGCGTCTTTGTGAGTATACAATGATACATACTAGGTTTTGTGTGTGAAAGAACGCACAATCTCGCACAGAAGTTGTTTTAAGATAGATATACTGAGAGAGAGAGAGAGAGAGAGAGAGAGAGAGAGAGAGAGAGAGAGAGAGAGAGAGAGAGAGAGAGAGAGAGAGAATGCTAACATATTTCCATTAATTTCCTAATAGAACAAGATTTTTGTATATGTTTTCAGTATTTTTTTCTCTTAAATGTGAAGATTTTATCAGAGATAAGAATGGAATCTCCTCTAACTAATCTGTTGTAATCTCGGGATTACTAACACTCACTTTGATGGCTCAGCGCACTGGTGCTACAGAGGACTAATCTCCTTTAGTCTCTTAGATCTTGGAATAACCGATAGCAGTGTCAAAGGAGAATCTCTTAAACGGATATTCCTATTGCAAGTAATACCAATGTAAAGGTGTTATTGTCGTCTTGCAATTGATTTTATTAAAAATTTTATCTTAACAATAGATTTAAGAAAAGAAAAATCTTTGAAATATCCCTAATATGATTTCGTTCTTGAGTATCCGTTGTGGTGCTACCGCTAGAGAGTTAAGGGCTGCTTTGACTGGCCAGATCCTTCTTTCTAGTTACGGTTCACTTTCCCTTTTCCCTAGACATACACCGAATAGTCTGGCCTATTCTTTACAGACTCTCCTCTGTCTTCATACACCTGACAACACTTAGATTACCAAACATTTCTTCCTCACCCATGGGGTTAACCCATCATCATCATCATCATCTTCTACGCCTATTGACGCAAAGGGCCTCCAGGGGTTAACTACTGCACTGTAATTGTTCAGTGGTTACTTTCCTCTTAGTAAGGGTAGAAGAGACTCTCTAACTATGGTAATCGGCTTTTCTAGAAGGACACTCCAAAATCAAACCATTGTTCTCTAGTTTAGGGTAGTGCCATAGCCTCTAACCATGGTCTTCCACTGTCTTGGGTCACAGTTCTCTTGCTTGAGGGTACACTCGTGCACACTTCTATCTACTTTTCTTCCTCTTGTTTTGTTTTTATTTTTTATATAGGAAATATATATTTTAATATTACTGTTCTTAAGAGATTTCATTTTTTCTTGTTTCCTTTCTTTACTGGACTATATTTCCTGTTGGGACCCTTGGGCTTATAACATAATGCTTTTCTATCAAGGGTTATAGCTTAGAAAATAATAATAATAATAATAATAATAATAATAATAATAATAATAATAATAATAATAATAATAATAATAATAATAATAATAATAATAACAATAATAATTATAAAAATAACATCAACAAAAAGGATTTGACTTTATTTATACATATGAATATATGATTAAATGCATAATTTCAATTGTTTTTCCATTTTTGGTAAAGTTTAACATAATTTTAATGCCAATATCATTGATTTATCGCAATACGAAATTTATAGACTTATAAGTAATTCAACCTTAGATTTTGAGATTTTGAATACAAAAAACTTCTCATTGAAATTCGTCTATTTTTATAAGCTTTTACATAAGTATTGGAATTTGATAGTTGATTTTCAATTACTTCCTTTCTATAGGTAATGATACTGAACACTAGTCTAATATTTAATAAAAAAAGGGAATATTTACTTCATATTTGCAATAAACATATGGCTTCAGGAAACAAGTAAACTTTTCTCTTTACGGATATATCCATATCCATATGCATTTCAATATATGTATATATATATATATATATATATATATATATATATATATATATATATATATATATATATATATATATATATATATTTATATATACAGACATATATATATATGTATATATATATATAATATATATATATATATATATATATACAGTATATATATACATATATATATATATATATATATATGTATATATATATATATATATATATATATATATATATATATATATTTATATATATGCATATATCTCAAAATGAATATGGATTCAACAAGTTATTTCACCTAAAATAAATTTTTTATATTTTTCATATAGTCTAAACAAATATGATTTATATCATTGTCTTCTTCACAGGGCAATTCTTACTCTCTCTCTCTCTCTCTCTCTCTCTCTCTCTCTCTTCTCTCTCTCTCTCGCTCTCTCTCTCTCTCTCTCTCTCTGTCTCTCTCTCCTCTCTCTCTCTCTCTGACAAAGAGTCTCCTAGATTGTAATTTGCTCCACAACAGATTAAAACGAAACAGATGGTCGTGTCATATATAGCCTCCAGAGCAATGTAAAATTGTTTAGCCAGCCAAGAACAATTGGATTTTGGGTTTGTGCTTTATTTGCTTACTAAGCTTATACATGAAAAGGGCGTAAAAGGTTAGAATTGGAATTAATTGGGCAATATCGGTAAAATATGTAATAATAATAATAATAATAATAATAATAATAATAATGATAATAATAATAATAATAATAATAATAATAATAATAATAATAATAATAATAATAATAATTATAATGATAAATCAGTAACAAAAACTAAAATAACAGAATTGATAATAAGAAGGATAATAATAATACTAATGAAACTACTACTACTACTACTGCTACTACTACTACTACTATTGATCATGGTAAGAATAATAATATCGTCGATCATTTTGTGGCATAGAAGTTTAATCAAAATCGTTAAAATTTGTTTTGAAAAACAAAATATGGTCACTAAAGACCAAACAATATATGTAGATAGAGAGAAAAGACAAGACAAATATCATGCCGAATACAGAACAAAATTACTTTTGTATGGAGGGAGATGATAGTTGTCCCTAAGTTGCTTTTAAAGGGAAGAGAGAGAGAGAGAGAGAGAGAGAGAGAGAGAGAGAGAGAGAGAGAGAGAGAGATTGGTGCTCTTGAGCAGATAATGATGGAAATTATATTTATCTATCATATGGAAAATACAAAACGAATTATTCTAGGTGAAATGGAGTAATCATTTTATGACTGTCGAGTAATATGGAAAACAAAAATACTCGAAGGGAAGAATGATCGAAGATACTTCAAGCAGAGGCCATGGAAATAGATTTACTTTCGAGATACGTAATGGAGAAGCGAGAGCTTAAGGGGGCCGGGGATATTGAAAGGGTTTTATCCTGATATAAGTCTCGCCTGCCTCTTATAGATAAACCCTTAAAGGAGACTACGGTAATGCGGAAACAGGGAGAGAGGAAAGGGCTTGGCTGGAATCACTGATCTCAGTGACTGAAGATCAACGGTCCTAAGTTACTTCAGTAAAACCACGGATTTGAATATAATGATATACATAATTTCTAAAATAAATAGAAGATTCTGATTATATTAGTGGTTTAAAGGTTTAACGTATGCTCATGAATGGCAGAGGCAAGGGACAGTGATATTGTGTTAGCAAGCAGGACAATGCCCAAGAGACTGACCATATATTATATGATCAGCGCCCAAGCATCCTCTCCTCCCAAGCTAGGACTAGGGAGAGCCAGGCAATGGCTGCTGCTGACTCAGCAGATAAACCTATGCGCTCGGTCCCCCCCCCCAACCTTAGCTCACAAGGATGGTAAAGTTGCAGACACTAATGGCACTAACGAGTCTGAGCGGGACTCGAACCCCCGACTGACAAACGCCAAGCAGAGACGTTACCAATCAGGCCACGACAACAGGGGTTCTAGTAGGAGGGCAAATACTAGTAAGCAAAATGTATAATTCATGAAGAGGAATGTTGTAATGTATCTCATACATTGCTGCATAATATTAAACGATAGTTACTAATATTAGTTACCTTAAGTAAATTTTAACAAAAGGTCTTTTTATGAATGATGTGTACTACAGAAAAGAGGCTGGGTATGAAATATCCTCTTTTGATTATGTGCAATGTTAATTTCCCCAAGGAAATTAGGCATTTTTTCTTCATTAAACGCATACCTGAGCTATTTTTTAAACAATAAACAGGATAGACACATATGAAAACACTATTATAAACGTTCTAAATGCTAATAAGCAACCCAATAATTTTTATAAATAAGGAATATTTTCCAAAAAATATCTAGATTCATTGAATGACAGATAGCCTACAGCTGTGCGGAAAGGGCGTAGCCTAAAGCTGCCAAAAAAAAAAAAAAAAAAAAAATTGATTGGGTTCAATGATCATCCGTGAAAAAAAGGAATGAAAAATCTGTTCTATTATAGAGTTTATGATTGACAATATATTTTCGAGGGAGGGATATAAATAAAAAAAATAGAATTAAATATTGCTGTAAAAATTAAAGATGGGTAAAATGAAAAATAGTTTTCTAGTAATAGCTTTGTGTGGCCTTGGAATTACTGCCTACAACGAACACAATGGTGGGAGAGAATAAACAATGGATATCTAAGCCACACGATCAATCTTTTCCTCTATCTAACCAACCTTCCATGTGACGGATCCATTGATGGTTTAGTTATAGCTTTACGGAGCTATAAATTTTATTCTTCCTCTCTTTATAATATTCTATTTTGATGTAATTTTTGAATTGTGATTCCTTGTGATAAATGAGAAATCGCAATCTTCTTTTGAAGCTGGACGTGTTTGAAAAATTATGGAAAACGTAAGTAAATTATATGAAAACGGATTATATATATATATATATATATATATATATATATATATATATATATATATATATATATATATATATATATATATATATATATATATATTTATATACATATATATTTATATATGTATATATATATATATATATATATATATATATATATATACACACACACACATATATATATATATATATATATATATATATATATATATATATATATATATATATACACATATATCTATCTATCTATATATAAATATATATTATATCATAAATACAGAATATATATATATATATATATATATATATATATATATATATATGTATATATAAGTATATATATAAATGTATAATCATATATACATATATAAATATGCATATGTATGTATATATATATATATATATATATATATATATATGCATATATATACATACATACATATATATAGATATATATATATATATATATATATATATCTATATATATATATATATATATATATATATATATGTATACTGTATATATATATATATATATATATATATATATATATATATATATATATATACATATATATATATATGTATATATATATATATATATATATATATATATATATATATATATATATATATATATAATGTTTATATCTCTCTATCTATCTATCTATCAATATATGTATATATATATATATTAATATATATATATATATATATATATATATATATATATTATATATATATATGTGTATATATGTGTATATATATACATATATATATTTGTAAATTCTAAAAGGAAATAATACTGTACTTTTGAGCGTCATATTAAACTGAAATACGGTGAAGGAAAGGCATTGCAAGAAAAGCAATTGCATACAAAATGTCCTTATGAACTCATGACCTGAAACTCAAAACTCTTCGCCTGTTACTTATGTTGAAAAAGGTCATTGGTATTAATGGATGTAAAAGTGGCTGTATTGTTGCTTCATCTTGAAGTAAAATGATGTACATTATTATCTAGCTAAAGGACCTGAATTGTTGTGTGCATGTTATGGACAGGATATACAAGTGGTTTTTCATTCATACAGCTTATATGTTAGAGAGAGAGAGAGAGAGAGAGAGAGAGAGAGAGAGAGAGAGAGAGAGAGAGAGAGAGAGAGAGAGAGAGAGAGAGAGTTGCAAGGAGTTACAAGGATTTTGGATGGCTCGAATACTTTTTAGTCCATCCGGGGAGACTCCATTTGCTCTTGGATATATAGCGATTTAGTTGGAACATTTAGAGTGTTTTTTTATGATCTTGTCTAACTTGTTCTTGAACTCGTTTACCTTGTTACTGTTTACTACATCTTTACTGGCTTAAGCTAGTCTTTCTCTTCATTGATCATGGCATTACTAAATAGTTTAATCACATTTTTCTTAACTTTTTGTACTCGGGAATTTCCCAAGTTGAAGGCTCTGGATCCATTGATTTGTGTTTTCTGTCTCTGTTTCTTTACCTTTGAGTCTCGAATTAACAAAGTGTCGCCTTCCTCTTCCTCTGCTGGGATGGATAATCTGTTTATGGTGGCAGTTACGTTTCTGGGCCGTTGCGTCGTCATGGCCTTTGCTACCCTTCCTTGAGCGGGTCTCATGAAAACTCTCTTTTTGTTGGAAATTATTTACCTCTCATGGTTCTGTCTTTCATTTTACTTTATTTTGTATTTCTTAGATACTAATCCTATTTTCTATAAAATCGTCAATGACTTTTTTGTTTCTTATTCCTAACCATTGGATCTTGGACATAATTTCTCTCAATTATTTTCTTAGTTCTTGGTTTTAATTTTAAAATTTTTCTATTTCCCTCTCCTGCTGGCAGAACAGACATTCACGATTACGGAGCATGTTTGCAGCGCACGCTTCTTAAGTAGACGCACCATTTGTTTATCTGCCACTTTGTACATTTGTGCTTCAACTTCAGTTTCTCACTCATCTTTAATTCTTCTATGTTATTGTCTAATGTGTATCTATTTGGAAATATCAGTTAATAACTTCTATAATTACTAACTTTGTGACCACATCTGTAAAAAGTGTGGGGGTTGGGGTGACTGATAGTTACCAACCTGCTGTCGCGTCCGCTTAATCCTGGATGACATTCCATCTTTTCTGCCCCCAACCTCTCATAAGTGGTACCAAACCAACACTCAAGTCTCCTCAACATTGGTGTGTCCTTAGCGTGCCGCACTTCCCAACTGAGCAGCACAAGGCAGAAGCCTATTTTCTCGCCAGTATGGACAATGGAAGACTAGCGATTACTAAGATATTCGGACATGTAAGACATGCCAGACTCTTAGGTACTACTGCATAATTCCAAGAAGCAGCAACTAGGCATTATAGTTGGCCACGACTTTAAGAAGGCCCAAAGCTATGTTAACCTCAAGATCAATTGAGCCTCTTTACTTGTGGTTGGTCAAGAGAGAGAGAGAGAGAGAGAGAGAGAGAGAGAGAGAGAGAGAGAGAGAGAGAGAGAGAGAGAGAGAAATGTAACCTCCAGGAACGCGTAACAGGTATATCCTTGATCAATTCAGATCTTCTAACTATTAATTCGTATCAAATATGCCAGCAGAGTATTACCTTGTTAGTTGAGAAATGTTACTTAAAAAGAATATTACTTGGTAACTTTTCCTTATTCATTGTAAAAATAAGATGCTAATATTTCTAAACGGGTAATTAAAAGTAGTAGTCTGACCAACTATTCAAACAAACACCTTTCCATTCAAACTAATGTAGTATGAGAAAGGCTTGCCAAGAAGCGACGTTTTATTTACGATTTTTTATACAAATTGTTCTAGTAATGGCGTTTATAATGGACGCATCAATATAATTCTTCATTTTATGCAAATATATACCGATATTAACATTTCCTACAAATTCTTTAGTATTCTTTCAAAGTAGTACGGTAATATATGTGTGTTAGATGGCCTCTATAAAAACATTTACATCAAACAATCCCTAATATTTTGAGGGGCTTCAAAACTAGTTATTAGGTCTTTATGATTGTTATTGACCAATTATATACATACACATATACATACACGCACACAGACACACGTGGGGACATGCACCGTTACTGAGACTACCCGAGTCGTTGGTCAAGCATTCAATGCCTCTTTAACGTTAGAGTCATGCAGAGGGCTGGAGATAACTTGTCATTGGCTATTAGTGCGATGTTCCTACCGAAAAGCGAAGGATTTCACGTATTAAGAGCCGTTCTGCTCCAGCATTTCGCACCCCATTCCAACTTTATTGTCTGCTTGAAGGGAGAGCATATTTATAATCATGTTTAATATATATATATATATATGTATATATATATATATATATATATATATATATATATATATATATATATATATATACGTATATATATATATATATATATATATATATATATGTATATATATATATATATATATATATATATATATATATATATATATATATATATATATATATATATATATATATATATATATAAATTGGCCACTTAGTATTAGATAAGTGAATATCATAGTAATATCAACCTTCGTTCTTCTTGACTACCCCGTACTTACTATGTGTAGCTGTTATCAATAATCATAAGCCCAAGTATGGGAAAAAACGCAATAAAGTTTCATCAATAACATTCTGACTAAAGTATTATATTTAATGCCTGATATTTATCAAAGTAGGTCATTCCATCTACCAAAATACAGGGTATATATTCATTACTTCTGGAAACAAATATGGATTAGTTTCTGAAAAATGGGGAATATCCCCAAAAATATATGAATGTGTCCTCACTCCCCCAATTATTTTTCATGACGTGCCACAAAAACTTTCCCGAGAATTTCTGCTGTATGGTGACTTACGTGAAATGTGCAAAATATACTGGTGGTTCCGCTGAACAGTTCATTCCATTAAAATGCTAATCACCAAATCTAATTTACGACTTTGTGCCAACCGCAATGCAAGCGTTCGCGGATTTATATGATTTTATGCTTTTACTGAATAATACATTTTTTAATATATTTTTCTCATTACTGTGGTCATGAATAGGCAATAAGCTCTGACAGTATTTAAGAATGATTATGAAATGAAGTCTGATGTTTATCTATTTATTTATTTATTTATTTATTTTTTCTTTAAATTTTGGTAATACTTTTTACTGCACTTCTGGCCAACACATTACTTTTTTACTTGAATACATCTTTACTTACGAATGGAAAAAAACAATTCTTATTAGTATTAATTATACTTGTTACTTAATTCTCTGGTTCCAATGTCACGAGTTGATATACATGTAATTTATATAACTATGTATAAATCATATGTATATTTATATCTATCTATCTAGCTATCTATATATGTGTAATGTATGTATATCAATATATATATGAATATATATATATACATATATATATATATGTGTATATATATATATATATATATATATATATATATATATATATATATATATATATATATATATATATATGTATACACACACACACACATATATATATATATATACACACACACACACACATATATATATATATATATATATATATATATATATATATATATATATTCATATATATATATATATATATATATATATATATATATACACACCCATATATATATATATATATATATATATACAGTATTTATATATGTATATATATAGCGTATGTATTATGTATATATGTGTATATATAGTGCATATATATGCGTATATTTATGTATGCTAATTGGTACTTACATGCACACATATACACATATATGTGTGTATATTGGTCAATTGGTGCACAAAATAAAGCAGAGGACCAATTCCTGTGTGTGTGTGTGGCTATACAGTACATTCCAGTTATGAAACCCATATCCGCCGCCTGTAGTCATTTCACATCGTGATGAGTTCTAGCTTGGTATCACTCTTCTCTGCCATTCAATTACATCAAGTACCCGAATGCATCAGATTGAAAGGGAATCAACAGGTTTGAAATCACCCAATACCGATCGGGGAAGTATCTGAATTAGTTAAATTATGTGACATGAAAGCCTATTGCAGCTTTGATGATGAGATATTCAAGCTGAAATTCATTGTAGTGATGTTTTCCTTTTTCTTCTAAATATTAGTTGATTTGTACATGGGTTTCTCCGACGAATCTTTACTATGGTATAGCCTAGAATGAATCTGATAGATATTGTAGAATGAAAGTGTTCTCGATTCCTACTTAAAATACCTTAATTTTGAAAAACATCCGATAAAATTACCAAAAGAAAAATAACGACACCGCTTGATCCTAATTATAGATTTCTTAGAAAGATTTGGATTTAATGCCTAAAACAAATGGTATCCCACATTAATGTATATAATTCCCTTCATATTAATTTCAACAACAATCATGGTAGATTTATACAATATGAGCTTAATATAAAAAACTTTGCAGGTGGTAGTTTCTTAAGATTTAATCTTTATGGCGGCGCGTTTCATTATGGAAAATACATACCTATTCGTTCCCACCGTTCAGGGTAGCACACATGCTTTACAAGAAGGAAAACAAAATTGTAAGTGACAAAATATAAGACGAAAAAATGCCATTATTTTTAGGTATAGAGCGTAAATTTTTATGAAATTTTGATGCAATAATCAAATACAAAAAGCAAAGCAGAAGACTAAAAACTACATTAGAGTCGCACATATATGGGACTTAGCCTGAAAATTTAATTCAATATAAGAAAATAAGTTACAGTGAAAACTACCCCGGGCTAATTAAAATTCAAATAAGATGAAAATTGGCAATGTCTCCAGAAATATTAGTAAAGGAAGACAATTGAATCCAGATATCTTTACTAGATTAGAAATTTTAGTTCATATCCCTCAAAAACGCCACATTAAAGTGCACAGACTGAGAGTTTAACTACAACAAATAAGACATGTTATAGAGTCCGAACGTCAACAGTAACTAATAAATCCAAATTGTACTGGTAAATAATATGAAAAAATAAGATTTTACTTGCAATAACAAATGTTTCAATTTCGTCAACATTTTAGACCATAATCCTCAAGACAAGCAGACAAAATAAGGTGTAAATTGTGGTTTTTGCATTGGGCAAACTACTACTTTATAAAGAAGCAGGTTTATTGTTACTGGTTATAGGTGTCTGGATTCAGCTCCAGCTTCATCAGAATAGATGCTCACCAGAATGTCAGCCGAACAAGCCCAACCCCCTAATATGGTGCTCAACCACAGAAGTGGCCTCCCCAGTAAATAGATTTAAGTCAGTGTCCCGGGTTGGGATCAATCTGCTGCCATGTGAATGCTAAGCAAACACATTACCACTGTACAAACTAAGAGAATTCAGCCTGAAAAGACTTCCTGCAATTAATGTAGTATGTTGATTTTTTTATCTACGGATAGACAGAGCCTTAGGCTAACATGACCCGTTAACATATACATAAGAACTTACACGTGCTGTGAATGTTATCTATAGATATAAAATTTCGTTATCTAAACAGTTACAACAAGCTGGTAACATGTGATTATAAACTCCTTGAAACTACATCTCATTGAGGTGTAATTGAGAGAGAATTGGTAATTAAACAAATAAAAACTATACACTGTTACCATTACAGTTTAATTGTAAAATTAATCAAGATAATTAATCTATTCCAAAATACCCTGTAATCTTTAAAAAATCATTATATGAAATTTACTTCCGTGGAAGAATCTGAATCTATTCGTGAAACAGATTTCGTTCATATTGATAATTACTCGAGAAAGAATATATTACTATTTGATATGCTATTTGAGCTTTGTGGAATAAGAGTAGTAAAACACTCTTAATAATAATAATAACAATAATAATAATAATAGTAATAATAATAATAATAATAATAATAATAATAATAATAATAATAATAATAATAATAATAATAATAATAATAATAATAATAATAATAATAATAATAATATTAAGAAACAGTAGAAAGATAAAATCTCATGTACTACCCAAAGTAAGAGAGATAAAGGTCCAATATAAAATACATATACACATAAAGTACTGAATTCAGACACACACACACACACACACACACACACATATATATATATATATATATATATATATATATATATATATATATATATGTGTGTGTGTGTATGTGTTTATGTGTGTATGTGAAATACGTGTACGTATTCGTATGGGTGTGTAGTGTGTGTATAAATGCAATTTTGCATAAATATTCTATATTCATAAACCTACAGGTTGTTTTCATGATGGAAATTCCTTCAGACGACAACATCTCCAATTAAGAGGAAGCTTTTACAACAGCAAACCGTTTCGATAGCTAAAAGAACTATTTATAGCCCGAGATCTCACAATGGTTTGGTA
>NC_090746.1:92377556-92380056 GCF_036898095.1 Palaemon carinicauda
GCACACTTAAGTATAAGATCATTGAACGATGATGTATATTTAAAATAGAAAGTATGATCACAACCTATTAAAAAGTCTAAAACGAGTGCTGAAATACATAATGGAAATATCGAGAATTCATACTCCCTGTATTTTGTTTGTCTTTTGTATAACGTTCTTACTGTACACTCTTTCTCCTTTCACTCATATAGGGCTGAAATGATATTGTAGATTTAGATTAATCCTTACCCGAGTAAGTGAAATATGGGGAGCTTTTACCGTAGAGTAATTCACAGACCTGCATAATTTTCCATTTTGTGAGTGTCGGTCTAATGCCATAAAATTTATTATTTTCTTCTTCATTATATCAATAGAGTTAAATTACATAATGCAATTCATATTTTAGATTATGTTCAAGGGTAGCTCTATCACAAGCAAGAGCCGATGGTAGTTCAAGTTGGGCTTTAAATGAAACCGGTCAAGTTTTATAGTAAAGTGAACTTCTCTGAATGTTCTATATAATTTTCCATTTGTGAATGTCGGTCCTAGATCAATCAAATTTATCATTTTGTACCTCATTATATTAATAGATCTTTATTCCTTAATGAAATTACTATTTCAAATTACGCTCAAAGGCAGCTCTTTCACAATCAAGAGCCCGTGATAGTTAAAGTTTAACTCTAAATGAAACCGGTCAAGTTGTACAGTAGAGTAAAGTGAACTGCTGTGAATGTTCTATAAAAGACCACTCAATAATTATAATATAGGTAAAAGGATTCGTCGGTGTAATTTGCAAAGCCAATAGATTCATATGATTCACTTGCTCTATTTGAATACAATATTATGTATTCCAATCCCAAACCCCCAGTTTATAAGACAAAAGAAATCTCTTTTGAGAGAACCTAGATTAGAAGCTGACAGTAATTGGACTTGGCTCCGTAGAAAGATAACATTTTTGAAGCCTGGTTCCCTTTCAAGCTTCTGGACTAATATATGGTTTTCTCTTTTCGGAAAAGAAGACAGATATAGCTTTTATTTTTCTTGAAAGTAGAAAACCTGATATTTATTATTATTATTATTATTATTATTATTATTATTATTATCATTATCATTATTATTATTATTATTATTATTATTATTATTATTATTATTATTATTATTATTATTAGTAGTAGTAGTAGTAGTAGTAGTAGTAGTAGTAGTAGTAGTAAAACAACATCCATACTTTATTGACCTATATGTAGTCCTTTTATATGTGTTCTATATTTAGATATATCACTTTTACACTGTCATCAAGGCATTTTCATAATCTGTTTTTTAACGAATTTGAGGTATTCTCTACTGAAAAAAACTACATTGACATAAGTGCAGGATTGTGAATATCAATGATTTAACTCATAATAATAAAGATACTTGTGTAAATAATTATGAATAAATGAATTTCTGTAAAAATACCAAGCGTTATCCATTCCTAAGATAGTGTTTTCCCCCTTAGATTATCAGTGTAATGAAATAATATGTAAAACTTGTCAAAATTATAGCAAGTAAAAAAAAAAACAAGAAAATATATTTTTAAATAATAATCAATGGACGAAGTGTAACGGAAAATCACTGTAATAAGGACAAGAAAAATACTTCCAGCAAAACTTATAACATAGGAAGTAATTTATGATATACAATTATGGCAGGGAGAAAGGATTATTTATAAAGAGGCAACACAAAGTCTTTAGAGAATGAACACAGTTACTATGAACATAATTACACTACAAATGCTTGGTACTCACCGTGTCAAGGAAGAAGATGGGGATGATGGTAAATGCAGAATAATTTCTTTATATTCATAATGATGAGAAATGTCTGAGATACGAACGAGTGTCTTTTAAAAATGCATAAAATGCTTACTTTCGAAATGTAAATGAAAACCCAAAAATATGCTCCTCTTGGTTTAAAAAGACTTAATTTCTCTCGTGGCTTGAATACTAGCAGTGTCTTGTTCCATCTTTATCTTGACCATGTAGATTTAGAAGAATAGAAAGGAGGTGGAGTAAGTCAAATGGGTAAACAATCTTTAACAGTCTTAGGAAGGACAGTTCAAGATTACCAAGCATTGAAATAAAGTCATCACTCAAAAATCTAAGTCCTTCTTGCAGCTATAAGAAACAGTAATGTGAAAATAAATAGAAAAAATCGTAAGTAATTATCTGCTTATGATGGGAATTTATAATTCACACACTAACATTCTCAAATCGTCTTCCAGTTAGTTATTTGAATATGAAATAAGAATAATTCTATTTACACAACTGGCTTCTCATCTACACATGGAATATCTAAAGAAATAAGATATTTTCTCAAATAATTACAATGTATTAAATAAAATATTCTCACAATCTTTTCCCCATAGAAGTAGGGAGAATCAAAAAATTCATTCACAAAGATAGGTGAAGTATATAGCATTTTTCCTGTTTAATATAACTGCAAGAATCATAAGCATTCTTTATTAGGTGGATGGCTTCTTTTGAAA
>NC_090746.1:92405056-92410056 GCF_036898095.1 Palaemon carinicauda
AATAAATGTTTTTAAAATGCCCCTCTATTCGCAAAACTATATATTTGTATATATATATATATATGTATATATATATATATATATATGTATATATATATGTGTGTATATATATATATATATATATATATATATATATATATATATATATATATATATATATATATATATATATATATATTAGTTCAGCAATACGAAATAGGCACTCGCAGCTACATGTTGAAATGGAAGCAAATAAAGAATAAATGAACAGTAATTTACCAAAATTTGTATTGGAATCAGCACAAGAGATTGGTGAAAGAGTTCTTAAACATGATCAAGGAAAACTCTCAGAAAAGACCAAAAACCTAATAAAGAAAAGATTGGAAATGAGGATAAAATCCAAGAAAGATGAAATAGAATTGGAAGAACCATCCAAGATAACAAATAAACTAAACACCTAAGATATACGTAAACTCAATCAGCTCAAAATTGAGGAAACACTAAAGACAGGAAGAAGTATCAAACTGATGAAAAGAAGACTTGGAACAGGGCGCCAACAGATTAAAGGATGAAAATTTAATTATTGTCCACAACAACAAAGATGGGGTGATAAAAATTGAAGACGATCTTTATACAATGCTTTACAAATATGATATAAGGAATAACTTCACCAACAGAAATAATGAAATATGTAAGCTGGTACCAAACGTAAAAGGAGGAGACGCAAAGAAAGCATCCAAAGGAATGGAAAGAAGCAAAGCAACAGGAGGAGATGGCCTAACAATTAATTTAATAATAGATGGAGGTGATTCCATAGAAGTAAAACTGGATGAACTCTACACCCAATGTCTGCAAGAATGCTCTTTATCTACAAATTGGAAAACCTTTATCATTAAACTAATTCACAGAAAGGGAGAAACAAAAGACCTGAAAAATTGGCGCCTAATAAGTTAGTCTCCGTAATATATAAAATATTTACAATGATCATAATAGGCCGAATGGAAAGGCAGTTAGACATTAATCAACCAAGAGAGAAGGCAGGCTTTAGAAGTGGGTATTCAACAACTGACCATATCCAGGTGATTAACCAGTTAATGGAAAAATCAACAGTGTGATAAACCACTATGTATGGCATTTATAGACTATGAGAAAGCATATGATTCTGTCAAAAAATCAACAGCAATAAAAGCCCTTAAAAAACAAGGAATAGAAGAATCCTATGTTAGAAAACTTGAAGATATCTATGTAAGGGTACAGCAATCCTAAAACTACATATAGTGAAAAAAATCCGATTGAAAAAGGAAAATATAGGAATAAATATTAATGGGGAATACTTTACAACTTAAGATTTGCAGACGTCTTAGTTATGGTTGGTGAATCAAGGGAGGAATTACAAAAGATGTTAGAGGATTTGAATATAGAAAACAGAAATGCAGGACTAAAAATAGATATGAGTGGAAATAACATAATGTTCGATGTAAATGCAGAAAGAGAACAAATAAGACTTATGGACGAGGCTCTGGAGATTTTTAATGAATATACGTACTTAGGGGAGACATTAAGTGTTTCCCCAGGACATGAGACCGGAATTAAAAGAAGGATAAGCATGAGATGGAGAGCATTTGGTAAACAAAATCAGATTATAAAAAGTAAAATGTCACTTTCTCTGAAAATAAAAGTATTTAATGAGATGGTCTTATCATTATCAACTTACACATCATATACTTGGAGCTTTACTAAAGCCTTAGAACAAAAGCTAGTTACAACTCAAAGAACTATGGAAAGAATAATGATGGGAATAACACTAAGAGACAGAAAACGAGTATCATAGGTACGAGAGCAAACTAAAGTAGAGGATATTCTAACGACATGTAAAAAAGAGAATTGGATATGGCCAGGGCATAGAATGAAAATGGCAGACAATAGATTGACATTAATAATAACAGAATGAATCTCTAAAAGAAGCATAGGGAGGAAGAGAAGAGTATGCATCGACGGACTAATTAAGTTTGCGGGAGTGGACTGGCACAGAAACACATAAACAGACGCAAGTGGAAGGACATTTCTAAGGCCTTTTTTCTGCAGTTGACTAGTAACAACAGATGATGATGATGATGATGATGATGATATAAGAATATAACATGCACTTATGCACAGACAAAATACATATATATGTATGTATATATATATATATATATATATATATATATATATATATATATATATATAATATATATATATATATATATATATATATATATATATATATATATATATATATATATATAAATATATATATATATATATATATATATATATATATATATATATATATATATATATATATATATATATATATATATATGTATATATATATATATATATATATCTTGTAAATATTTACATATAATTAGAACAATTCGTTATTCTAACATGGATATGCATGTTAATAAAAACGTTCATTCAAGATTACTTTTGAGTGATAATTCTTCTGAAAAATTAGTTACTAAATTTATATAATCTAATATTTATGAATTTTTCTGTGTTACTAAAATATTACATTTTATCATATCTTAATATTTTACCAATTAAAAGATAGAAAAGTAAATTTTTTGGCCACAAAAGTAGGGTAGAGTACTCTTACGTCCCTGTTGTTACAAGTGAAGCTAAAGCCTTCAACCATGTGTTTGCTAAAGGTAAACCCAAAAGTTCCAAGCCCCATGTTTGCTATGAGGGAACACAAAAATTCGAACCATCTTTTGCTACAATATAACCTTAAATATCTAACCATATGTTTGCTATGAGTGAATCTCCAACCTCCAACCAAGTGTTTACTACGAGTGAACCTAGAACACCCAACTATGTAATTGTTATGAAAACATAAAACCTCAAAGTATGTTCGTGCTATGAGCGAACCCTAAACCTCTAACCATATGTTTGCTAAAATGAACCGGAAACCTTTTACTATATGATTACTAGCAGTCAACCTAAAACTTCCATATATGTGTTTTTTATGAGTAAACATATATCATTATCCCGTGTTACCTACAAGTGAACCTAAAATCTCTAAAAATGTTTGCTACAATTTAACCTGTTACCTCTAATCAACGTGTTTATTACGAGTGAGCCCAGATCTTCTGACCTTACGTTTTCTGGGAGTTCATGTAATTAACGTTGACGTAAATATTTTGACCTGTGGATTCTTAATGCAAGAAGCCAGATATTTTTGGTCAGGGAGGGACCCTCGTTGACAAAGAGAAACGAGGATGAAGGATGAAATGCAGGGTTGCCAGGTTTTCTAAATGAGAAAAGGCCATGCCATAAGTAGAAAAAGGGCTAAAATATAGCATTTAAGGCCAACATTTTTCATGACTTTATTAAAGGCCCATCAATTTCAAAAAGGAAAAATTTCAGAATTCTGGCCTGAAAAGGGTCAACCAGGCTACCCTGATGAAATGTCTGTTCAGTGAACACATGGTTTTTTCGAGACGCTCATTTTTTTTTTTTTTTTTTTTTTTATAATTTAATGGGTTTTATTCTACATTCATATATCAGAATTGTATTCTGTTTTCCCCTTATTATCATCATTATTAACATTATTGTCACGTCTACTAGTGGGGTCCTCTTGGAAATCTCACATAAATAAGAAATTGTAGGACGTTCAGCAATACAATCCACGAAATTTTTTCTCTTTTTAATTCTTAATCCATCATCAGCTGCAAAACTTAATTTCTTTACCTTAGCAAATAGTTATGATCATATACATTGCGAACAGAGAAAAGCAAAGTTTTACAATATCATAATTTCCCAAAAAAATTAATAGTTACAGTATTTACCTAATAATTAATGTATACAAAAAAGTTTTCTAATACAAATATTACATCATGGAGTGAATTCCATAATTAGAATTAGACTAAAAACAAAAATAATATTATAGACAATTAAAACAATATTAATGGAAAGCTCCAAGTTTCATTATTTAAAGTTGGCTTAAGGTCTTAATCAGTAGACTTTCTGCGATTTGAAAGTCTACTGAAAGTCTACTGATTCCGAAGTTTTACTGACTGCACCAATTCAACCGACGGATTAGGAAGCTCATTCCATAATGTGATTGATTGATTGATTGATTAATTTGAAGTTTTTTTGTCTTTCTGACATCGAATATTATTGACGCTGAAATAGTTTAGTATAAATAAAGAATAAAAGAATATTTGGTTAAAACCATAAACGCTGAAAATGTCAATGCAAAAGTTAAATAGCTTTCAGAGGACCTGCTTCTGAAATAAATGTAAAAATACCGCCAGCATAGTACAACACATCATTGTCCAGGAGTTTTGGGAAGGATTAACCTACCATCTGTGAAGTATAATAGATATATATTAAAATATTGAAATATTAAAATAACGAGATCAGCAAGACCGTCGGAAAAACGTGTTTAATAAATCTTAAAAATGCTCTGACTATGATAATATTTAAAAAAATTTTTTTTTTACTTTAGAAACTACCTCCATGTACGTCTGGTCGTAAAGCGACTATAAAATTAAAAAGAAATAGCAAAATCCAACAGCTCTTGTTAGAATGAATTCGGCGATTCCAAAATTTCTAACTTACAGATTTTTTTTGTCATTTACTTTATTTTGATACCGAGATGATCATCTCTCTCTCTCTCTCTCTCTCTCTCTCTCCCTCTCTCTCTCTCTCTCTCTCTCTCTCTCTCTCTCTCTCTCTCTCAAATGCTATAGTTCTTGAATAAAAAAATATTTTTATCTACTTATAGACATATAGAGTCTTCTTTATTAGTGCCGTTATGACAGTCTTTTGTATTTAAAAAAAAAAAAAAAACAGTAAAGTTTTAATGAGGCAAAAATAACAGGGAATTTAGAAAAAATAGGATGCATCAGAAAGTTATTATGAAACCTATGAGTTTGGAATTAATAATCTAGAAATTATAACATCAATATCATTGCTATCTTTTAAATATTTATTGTATTTTCCGTTTCTGTTGAACTTCACCGATTTTG
>NC_090746.1:92415053-92427553 GCF_036898095.1 Palaemon carinicauda
GAGCTGTAGACCATTATAGAATTATATATATATATATATATATATATATATATATATATATATATATATATATATATATATATATATATATATACACACACACACATATATATATATATATATATATATATATATATATATATATGTACATGATAAAGTATGAAAGCTTATACTTTTTGCTTTTGAAGCCCCAATTACCTATCATTTCATAAGAATACCTCTGACTGAAACTTCATTTAACTTTTTTTTTTCCAACTTCATGAATAATGTTCTGAGTAAAGCAAAACTGTTTAGCAATATACTGTTCCATTTACCCATTTAATGGTAAACAATTTCTCTGACTATATCATGACCAGAAATATAAATATGATATGATATGAATATACTATGTACAGTAGTTCCAGTTATCTCAAAATATCATGTGATGAAAACAAAAATCAATAGGAAAGAAGTAATAAACAATGATGTAAACTAAATAAAAGTAAAACAACAACTGGGGGGGAGGGGGGTAGAGAAATAAAACAATAATGATAAAGTATCTTATTCCCTTTTCTGTCAAAAAAGTTTATTAATATTAAGTTAATTAGGAACACTTGTGTAACCAAATATCCAGAAGGTACCACTTGGAAGACAAAAAATAAAGGTAATATTATTCTTCATTATTCCACTTTGAAAGGGACAAAAACGAATTGAATAAAACGAGGTAGAAAATGACATGCATAAATAATGAAAGGAAACTTCATAAATAATTAAGGGATGTAAAGTATCATTCAAGTTTCAATTAAGTATCACTGAATCCAAACTGGAATCTGGTAAGAGAAATGTTGGCCTTCGTTCGCCGAGAAAAGTTCAGGAACATATCTCTCGGCTTTAATGATTTTTGACAGCAGTTGTTCAACACTCAAACCAGATCCGCTTTGCACTGCTTTTCAAATAAGAATGAATAGTCATAGCATTAGAAAAGATTACGAGTTCTGTATTTCTTTACATTTCGATGGAATGGTTAACGGGTTTATAGTGTGTTCCAGATCACTAAAACAGCTTTGAAATTGAAATGCATATATAAATCCGTCTCATTTTTGTCGATTTCCAGGTGATAAATTACCCAAAGTCTACAAAAATAAAGATACATAAAAAATCCTATCCAATTGAAGGGAATCTTATAAAATGTTCAACAAATTCCCATCTCTAAGACCTCAGCGAGTATTTCATTAAAATAAAGTTTCATTTTAGTAAGTGTTCCACATAACTAAAACAGCGTGAAACTGAAATGCATATTTAAATCTGTCTCATTTTTTTTTATTTCCTGGTGATATATTACCCAAAATTTGCAAAAAGAAAAATATACACTAAATCCTATTAAATTGATGGGAATCTTACAAAATATTCAATAAATTTCCATCTCTAAGGCCTCAGCGAGTATTTCATTAAAATAAGTTTCTTTCCCTTCCGCCCAGATGACTAAATTGGACACTTATTTTAAATCTCTTCTCTCGCTGGGTGAACGTTCCCCAGTCCACGCTAAGGGACGTTCCAACCAACAGATTTTTTTGTGAACCAAAAGCATTCCATTTTCCAATATTGGGATTTATTGTTACCGAACAGGTATTTGAAAATGCCGATACACTCGGACTCAAAGTGAAACTGAATTCAACATATTCTCTCTCTCTCTCTCTCTCTCTCTCTCTCTCCTCTCTCTCTCTCTCTCTCTCTCTCTCTCTCTCCTCTCTCTCTCTCTCTCTCTCTCTCTCTCTGTATATATATATATATATATATATATATATATATATATATATATATATATATATATATATATATACATATATATGTATATCTATATGTATATAAATTTTTATATATATATATATATATATATATATATATATATATATATATATATATATATATATATATATATGTATATACACATATAAAAATACGTATTGTATTTACACATATATACGTATATATATGATTAATTTATGTATTTATGTATATAAATGAATCCACACCAGGTACCTGAATTTTGGAGAAGTTAAATCCTTCCTTCATATAGACACTGAGAAATACATCAACTAGGATTCAGCAACTACCTTTGCCTTTGATGACCTCCACTGTTAGTGCTCTGCTCCTGTTTGTCCTTTGACGACGAACAAAGCTCCAGCTATGCATAATCAAGAATACCACCGGACCGTATGTTAAATATTGAATTAATGAATTAGCTGGAATCAAAATCGTCTATTGGAATGGATGACGATTTTATTAAACGCTAGTGTTGCCGCATTTTTCCGTATCTTCCTCAATCTATCCAGGGGGAAATGAGAAATATCTATATGGAATATGATCCTTTATTTATTTGCACGTTTACCTGAGTCTTAACTGTTTTCGTCTGTATGTTGAAATGAGGATTATTTCAAAGTTGAAGTTAGTTAACAAAAAGTAAGTTGAAGAAATATAAAACATTGGCACAGGCTCTATTGGTTTAACCATATTAAAGATAATTCTGGCAAAGCAATGGTATACGGTATTTCCGTAGTTCTTATTAGATAATACGGTGTTTTTATCTTCAAAGGCTAAAGTTATTACAACCAAATGAATTAAATGAATTCTAAGATTTTTTTTTTTTCGATTTCGTTTCTTGTTCATATTAAATTTGGAAAGCGTCCATTTTTTTTAATTCATGAAATTATTAATAATATAATATCATTTAGACTTTTTCTAAAAATATTCCTTTAGAAGAAAAAGACCTTGACACGTGATGCCATCTAGAAATTTCAGGTTATGAAAAAGTGATTTTGTTGTTAGTGTGATAATCCTTATAAAATATTTGCAAAATTTCTCTAACATGAACATTTCCTTTGTTATATCTTAAATGGATGATATTTACTCATCCTATGTTTATTTGTCCTTTATTGATATATTTTGATATATTGATATATTTTCCTTTGTCAGGGTTGCTCCGCATCTACATGAACATTTCATTCCCTTCGGCTAATAGTATTTGCAGCCGATTATTTTCATTCATAAACTCCATTCTAAAAATATTTTACTGGATTGACTCCTCGCATATATCTCTAATTCTATTTGGGCATTAGGACTTTATGTTTTGAACATGATGAATAGTAAATCATGTCGGGACATTTGTAAACATATATGTATCAAAATCGATTAATAAATAATGATCTGTGGCTAGGAATTATGATGAAGAAATGAAACTGCAATCCTGGTAAAATGAAAGGCTGATAAAAAACGAAAATATGAGATGAGAAGATTTGTATATTTCTGGGTTATAAGATTTACATGTGTTATTACCTTCTATTCGTTGTTTATTCTGTTTTGGGGCACTTCAGGATATTATTCTCATCCTATCATTTATGACAAAGAGTAGTTCAAATTATTCCTTCGGTATACTTTGGGGAAAACCTTAATTCTCTCTCTCTCTCTCTCTCTCTCTAGTCAACACCAGTTTGAGATTAAAATCCACTACTCAGCTCACTTGTAATTAATTTCCAAGCTGAAGCCATCAACAACTTAATTAAATTTTTGCTCTACCTACTGGGTTCATCTAAGCCAGAAATAATATGAGGGAAGAGGGGGAAGATAGTAAATATTTATATGAATTAATGAAAAGGACTAGACAACAAGAAACACACGATGAATGAGGTTAATTTTATGTATTACTCAAAAAAAAATTCAGTGCAGCCTTTTCCCGTGGCAGGCTTACTCTAACACCCAGTCCTTGTGAAGAAGAAAATTTATAAGAGGGAAAGGTACAATATTTTCTCACTGGAAGATGTTCTGGAGTGTCAGAAGAGAAAATTATGACTTCAATCCTTATGTATTATTTATCCCCTCTATCTTTCACAGATTATATAATCAAGAGATACTTTTTAATATTATTTCAGTCCCATTTAGGACGGTAGGGAGAAATGTTTGAATAATTGGAAGTCGGTTATGAACACAATACCATTAATGAAGAACTATTTTTATCTCTAAAAAAACTGTTGCCAGATTCCGAATAGATGTTCTTTTCTTTAAAGTTTATGAAAATACTTTTATTCCTCTTTTTATAAACGATAGTGATTTATACAAATTATAAGAATAATCCAGTTATCCAGTGTGTAGCTCAATATTATTTTCTGATTTCAAACTCCGAATCCCAATAATTTTCATACAGAATATTTCTCCAACACCATAAATATTTCTTGTAAAGGAAATTATTTCCAATACGGCCCATCAGGGAGCCGGGAAAAGTGCTGACTTGAAAACTAATTTGATTTCTTTGTGCTTCGCTTTTTCGAAGGATGCGTATCTTCTTATATATCTATTTCTCCAGGATGAAATAGGAATCAGAGAGAAAAAAAAAAACACTGTAAAGTCTGAACCACCTAATTTACCAACGTATTCTGAAAAAGAAACAAACACGTTGAATTAATTTCCTACAAACTAAGAGTACAGTAACATATGCCTAATTAAGGTACCAGTGGCGGCTTGTGGCTAAAATTAGTGGCGGCCTTGTTTCAGGAAATTTGTAGACTTTGTTTCAATATGGTATAAAAGGAAACAATTCATCTAGAAATGAAATGCATTCTTCTTGTAATAATTTGCAAGGAAAGATTAATTATTTCCTCCTTTGTACCGAATGTGTTTCATACACACTCGTATACTGTAACGTTATTGCTTTATTATATCTCTAATTTTTCCCCGCACTGATAATAGAAACCTGTTTAAGCTTGCTATCGCATGTTTCATACTGTTTAAATTTTGTGTCATTCTTGCTCTCCACTATCTGTATATACGCTCTGTGATTTGTTGTACAAACTTCACTTGCATTCATCTCACTTCAATGTTGGTACCTAACAACCACCTCACAAAATTGCTGATCGTCCCAGGACCAGCACCCTCCCACCTTCCCTCTCACTGCTGTGCTCTATTGTTTGACGATGCAGCCTGCCGACCCTGCTTCTTCTATCCCCGCCACATTCATGAAACTACCAACCTTTGCCAGTAAAGAGGCACACGCCTTGTTTCAGCATGCTGAGGTTCAGTTTCGCATCAAGCGCATGACTCAATTAAGCACCAAAGCAGACTATGTCCTCGCAACGATACCCGAGGACACTTACCCGGTAATCTACAATTGACTTTATGACCAAAGGGATGCCCGCAATCAAGACCAATAGAATTTTGCAGGTCAACCCACGCGCAGCTTTCGCTCGGATAGCCGTTATTAATGTGACGTCACTAGGTTCAACAACTGAGACACGTGTCCTCTCTCTCTCTCGCTTTCTTTCTCTCCTCTGTCTCTCTCTCTGACTGCTTATCCATAATCACATTTAATTATACTATTATTATTATTATTATTATTATTATTATTATTATTATTATTATTATTATCATTATTATTATTATTATTATTATTATTATACTTTTTATATTAAAAATAATAATAATAATAATAATAATAATAATAATAATAATAATAATAATAATAATAATAATGCTATGATTTTATTATTATTCTTTTACTCTTGATAATAATATTACTATTATTATAATTATACTCCTTATATCATTATTATATTATTATTATTATTATTATTATTATTATTATTATTATTATTATTATATATGATGGAGGGGATTTATATTTATACAATGGTGACCTCTTAATAATCATATCTGGAAATTTAAGAAAAAAATATGCTAAAGTGCAAAATTGACCAGACGACAAAAATTTGTGATCTAATTTATTTCATAATATTGCATATTACACACAAACGTACATTACATGCTTTAGTCTGTTAAAGCTCATTTCTAAAACAATTTTTTTTTAGACAACAAAATTTATAATTATTTTTTTTCTTGCTAGTTTGGTTCTTACTTATGCACTTGTGCTTTTATATTTTCTTCTTCTATATGTACATTTTGATTATTTTTTCTGTACATTTTTCTGCACTGAAAAATTCTTTGTTATTAATTTTGACATTTTTTTTCTGATGTTTTTCTTTTCTGATATTTTTCTGTTCAGAATTCTCATTCTGAAGAATATTCTGCACTTTATGAAATATGCAATGACATCCTCAGGTAAAGAAAAACAAATTTACCATGCACTTTGTCAATTTTTTTAAAGCATTTTTTTCACCTTTTAGTGAGGTCTCCCCACGGTAACAGTTAAACAATATTTTCATGGTCTGTAACTGTTTAAAAAAATCCTGTTTTTTTTTTTTTAGTTTCCCTTCACTCATGCTTATAGCTGAAAGCCAAGTATTATCATCCTTTGTAACACTGGATCATAGGAATTTATATTGAGGAAATTTTTTTTTTACCAAGAAACCGCCAACATACCTAAGTGCCTCGGTTTCTATGGCCTCCTCAGAAGTCATACCTTGTACATCAAATGAAGGAGGTTCATCACATTGTAGCTCATCATCATCAGCTGCAAAAATCATTGCAGATAAGCAAAGTTCTTCCTCTAAATTTTCTGTGTTAATGTTAGGAGCAGTGGTATCTATTTTAGGATGTGCTACATCTGAAGTATTGGTATCATTGCATTCTTGTTCAGTGTTATACTAAGATCCCATCAAGGCAATTTCCTTTCCAAGAAGACATTTTTTTTATTCTGTACTTTTATTTGCACAGGGGATGGGTGGTCATAATTTCCATTCATTTGTCTAAGGCATAAAAAAAACTGTTCTAATTAATCTTGGTTCAATCTGTAGGTCAGCAAGTAGGTTACATTATATTTCTCATTTAATATTCGGGTCAGCATAGAGAGGGATTTTGAAGAAAGAATTAGCCCTTTCTGAAATTGATATAAGAAACTCTTCCCACAAACTCTCATTTCTTTTGTAGTCTCAATCATTTGTTCCAAAACCGGATTTTGTGTTGCCAAATTCGCCCCATAGGCATTTCTTGAGGATTTATTTGAATCTGTGAATACCCTTGAATTAAATAGATCAAACCACCTATCTGCTAGCAATATGAATTGACTAGTGGTATCCCAATCCTTACTCTTTAATAGTCCTTGCTCACCACTTTAATAATTATGTTATTCAATATGTCTTTAGTCATGTCAGTGTCAAAGTCGTAATATACTAACTGCTTCCAAGGGGTTGTCAATCCCCTTAACATAGCACGTTGAAGTTTCTTTTTGGGCTCGTGTATTAGGTCACTACCTTTCTCCTACGTCCAGTCAGATACAACATTTGTCTCATCAAATGACAGTACACAAAGGCTCTCAAAATTTGACATTTTTTTCAGTTTTTGGCTCAAAAGTTGAATCAATGGCAATAGCACACAAGGTTCAATATCTAGTTTTGACACATGGCGATTAAGTATACTAACAGATGGGAGAGGAAGATTTTTTTTTTTTTTTTTGTCTTAGATATTTGTATGTTTTTGGACTAAGACTGTGCAGTACCAGCGCTTCAGCAATATCACCATAAGCATAATTTCCTATTTGTTTTCCACCTAACATTGCATCAATTTTTTTATCTGTTAAAAATTTCCCTAGTCTGGTTTGCGTATCAGACACACCCCTATTGGTATGAAGTTTTAATCTGACGTTCTAATATTTTTTTCTCTTTTTCCTAGTTTGTTTTAGCATTAAGCAGAGCAGTATTTTCTTGTGTTAACCTATGTACCAGTTGCTGAAGTTTTTTACTTAGGTTACCAGTACCACTGACAGTCTGTGAAGGCTTGCATAAATTTGCAATAGACAAAGGCTTTGAGACAGACGACATCCTGCCAGGAGGTTGATTTTCTTTCAACACAGATGATATCTTCCCTACGCATGCTGCATTACCTGAAAATTTAAGGAAAGAGTTATTAATCTCATTTAAAATCTAAAATTATCAATGAATAATATATTTTTTTATCAATGATGGCAACACTCTTAAATCTCCTGGGAATTCCCATTCCTGTATAAGTGTGCTCACCAGTTAAGGAAATTCTGCATATTAGAAACACTAGAGAGAGAGAGAGAGATGAGAGAGAGAGAGAGAGAGAGAGAGAGGAGAGAGAGAGAGAGAGAGAGAGAGAGAGAGAGAGAGAGAGAGCAGAGTGGGTAGCTATCAAAAAGGATTAGATGCCAATCTTTGTTTATATAGATTACTGTATTAACAAATGTATATTAGCACTCACTGCTTGTTTGCTTACATTTACAATACTAATTGCTTACTTACTTATTATCTGGGTAAGAGTTATTGATCATATTTACAACTTAAAATTATTAATAAATAACAGCTGTGAGCAGCTGCCTCTGTTATCCCACAAGGCCTACAGAATTTTAATTCTGTTGGCCTTGTTATCCTCAACACTATGAAGGTCCATAGAGACTAGGCCTTGCATAGAAAGGGTTCCTATATGAATATTTCCACATTATCCTAAATAATCAAAGCACAACTTACAGTATTTCTACTCCTAAAATAATACAACTAGAATACACATGCAAAATATTTTGACGCTAATCAATAACAAAGATATAGGTATGTATATACATATAAACATATATACATATATATACACATACATATACATACAATTATAAGTGTACTCACCATCAGTTTCTGAATGCTTGCATAAATTGAGTGTAGACAAAGGCGTCGATATACTTGCAACTGCAATACAGTCAGGAGGTTGATTTTATTTCAACACAGATGGTATCTTTTCTATGCAGGCTGCTTTACCTGAAAATGTAAGGAAATTCTGCACATTAGTAAGTGAACTGTAGTATAAACGAGAGAGAGAGAGAGAGAGAGAGAGAGAGAGAGAGAGAGAGAGGAGAGGAGAGAGAGAGAGAGAGAGAGAGAGAGAGAGAGAGAGAGAGAATAAACTGTAAAAAAACATATTGACACTATTCAATTTAATACGATAATATTCAGAATAAATCTTACCTGTAAATTGATGGTAAATGTAGAGTTGGAACTACTCCAGGCTTGAATTCTAAGCATCTTGGAGGAATCGGTTTCCCAAGTAGTTCATATTTTAGATTTCTTTTAAAAGCAGATTTTTCGAAATGCTTGCTGCATATCCACTGCGTCATGGAGTTAAAATTACCCTTCCTCCCGCACAGCTGAATCCATTTGTCTTGTGTTTCTTTTATCTTTCGGAACCCAATAATAATTATAAATTGATTTTCTTATCGAATAATTTGTACAGTCACGCACTGCGCAAGTAGGCATCGTGACAAGTTGGTGCGAGTTAAAATTCTGTAGGCCTTGGAACCAATATGACCTTGAGACAGACCAAGGCCGTGAGACAGATTGATTCAGAGAGAGATGGATGTCTGACCTTCAGGGCCGCTCATTACAGACTGACCATAGGGTCAGCCTAGGACCTCTTTTGAACCTATTGACGTCATGGATGCGCATACGACAAAAATTTCAAGCGGCCGTGGGTTGACCTGTTAAAATTCTATTGGCTTGGCCGCAATAGCGTACTACGCCCTCAAAACATACCTCCGGGAGCAATGCTCACCATCGCTAGCCGCACGTATGGCCAGTTTTATCAGCTCTCTCATTAAGAGTTGGAGGACTAAAAGGCAATGCTCGCCCTCATGGAAATGACCAATATTGCTTGCCTGCAACTTGACAAAGACAGCTCACCTCGGGAGGTGAACCTACTTCGTGTCCATTGGGTATGATGCCTACCAAAACCTGTACGTGACACCATCCACAATGTCGTTATTTTGCCCATGAAGGACCTGATGACCAGAGTTGTACCATTATGGGCTGCCACTTCACCACCTTCAAGACCTCCATCAATGCCTCCACTCCTGATAAAGAGGGCAACTATTCAACATCGACCAAACCTGACATGAATGTGGTAGGACACAGATGCCCACCCCTTGATGTGCTGAAATGGCAACAAAGCCGTCCACCCACATATGCAATCCCCTGCTCACGCTCCACCCAAAGACGTCTACAGCTATTTAGTAAAGCCCATTGGATACAGTTTTGCTACTACTATTCCAGATTCAGGGCTGCTGCGAAGAAATGTGCAAACAGTTGTCAGTGGCCAATTGCTGAAAGTGCATTTGGCTGTCGGTCACTTTCACAACTTTTTAGAGGGTACGCCCTTTGTCATTTGCACAGACCCATGCCCTTGGTACATGCCTTCACTCAACAGTCCGATGCCTGGTCCGTCCATCAACACTGACACCTCTCCTCCAAGGTTGAATACAACTGCACACATAAACACGTCCCTAGGAAAATGAATCCTGTTATGGATGCCCTGTCAAGAGACACATTGGCTGCCATTCACCTGAGATTGGATTACAACGCCTTGAAAGAAGCCTAATGAATAGATACAGAGTACCAAACATGTCGGTTGCCGTGCACATCCCTCCATGGGGAAGGTGTCACCCTTAATGACTCCAACACTAGCCTCTGTGATATCAGTACCGGTAGGCCACGACAGTATATGTATAAACTATATAAACTATATATGTAATATATTTATATATATATATATATATATATATATATATATATATATATATATATATATATATATATATATATATATATATATTACACTTTACTTTGGTGCTATATATTTAATTTACACATGCTAGTAGAACATTAAATACATATATGACATTACTTATTAAACAGATGTTATTCTCCCAATTGACATGAATTGATAAATTGATAAATCAGTCCCAATATTTCAAAATTCATCATCTGCAAGATTGATATCTTCCGCATTTCAAAGAAGCTGAGAGCCAGCAATTTCTACAACATTTGCATCGTCTGCATGCATTTTTACTCAGGAGAGAGAGAGAGAGAGAGAGAGAGAGAGAGAGAGAGAGAGAGAGAGAGAGAGAGAGAGAGAGAGAGAGAGAGAGTGGTTTGTGTGTGTGTGTGGGGGGGGGTGATTTCTGAGGAATATTATGACGTAATGGATCTGTCTCAAGAGGAGTTTATGCTTAGTAGGCATTGTTGATGCAGTTTCCTTTCTATTTCATATAATCATTCAAAGCACTTTACGCCAATCATTTCTTTTAAGATCATCCTTTATAGCTTCTTTCATAAATTCATATATAGAATTTCTCTCTTTCTCTGTCTGTCTCTGTTTCTTTGTCTGTCTGTCTCTGTTTCTTTGTCTGTCTGTCTGTCTGTCTGCCTGTCTGTCTGTCTGCCTGTCTGTCTGTCTGTCTGTCTTTCTCTCTCTCTCTCTCTCTCTCTGCTTTTGCTTTCTCCTAATTTATTTATAATTTCAACGCCATATCTATGAATATTGAACAACCACCGAACACGTTTAATACTGATTAACCAATTTCTAACCGAAACGAATAACAATAAAATACGTTTAGATGAGAGTTCGAGAAAATCTTCTTCCAAAATCTGTATTTGCATGTTCCTTGCGAATGCGTCGAGGCGGAAAAATATCTTTTCCCCGGACACTGTTGGCATCCATTCTCTTTTTGGGTATCAGAATTTCTTTAGAGGAGGATGGGGGGGAAAATATGAAGCATAAATATTCCAACGGCGATGTAGAAGGCAAAGCACGAAAGTGGATATTGTGTGGGAGAGGTATTCGTGTATCCAAATTCCTTTTTGATATTCTTATGAAATCTGATGAAATGTGGGCGATTGAAAACTCGATACGTTTGCTAGTATAATGATGTGTTAATATTGGAAATAATAAGATATTATTTAAAACTTTTATATTTTCTGATTTCATGGGCCCAAGGCTCGTATTTCATTGGATGGAATCTAAATGTTTTTAAATCCTTCCATTAATGTATCACTATATGAAGAATTTCTTTATGATTTACTCTAATTCTATTTTTAAAGACAAAATGACTTATGTAATTGACGAAAACTTATGTAGAATATGAGTAGGATACAAATATTTGTTTGAAATAAGGGCATTTTTAAAAGAGAAAATTTGTAATTTCATGTTAATATTGTTAATAATTTTGCATCATATACATGAAGAATCAATAATCACCTTTGTAATGGAGTGATGATGGCCTGTTCTTTACTTGATTTGAGTGCGATTTCTGGGCTTTGATTGATAATACTAGATAACTAATAGTTAATCAAAGTCCAAAAAATCTCACTCAAATTAAGCAAAGATATCTAGCTTAAAGCGTGTAATGATTTTTTGTTTCTGCACCAAGCATTGTTTTGCTTACTTAGTCCATTCACAATGTTACCTGTATTCAAGGGAAAACACGCCGCCTTACTATGGGAATCTAAGAAAGGTCCGATGTCTAGAAATCTTCATGAAAAATGTTTCTGTTGAATTAAATTATTTGATAAACATTTATATTTTAGGTAACGATAAATGAAATGTTTGCCGAATGAATATGTTAATCTGGATAAAATCCTCCAAACATGTTCAGTTTCTTGTTTTGCAATTGAATTTACAAATACAATGTAAATTTGCTCTTAGGTAAACATCACGCTATTCATTATTCTCAATCAGTATGAAGGCAACATGACATTTTTGTGATCTCAGGGTTTTATAGTCTTGTGGATGAGAATTAC
>NC_090746.1:92430053-92442553 GCF_036898095.1 Palaemon carinicauda
TTGACTCGGCTAAATGAGACTTCGGGTCTAATTGCTTCTCTTCAAACTCATTAGTGTTAGAGGAGAGGGCGTCTGAAAAAAAGAATAGCTCGGAGGTGGTGCGAGTTATCTGAATTTGTCTTATTTTGACAATTTTTGAGGTGTTAAAAAACAAGTGGAGCTCGTATTTAACTGTTAATAACCCAATGTTTAATAGAAAATGCATGAACAAAGACAAATCTATAATGAAAAGAGAATTTTTAAAGATAGTGCTAAAAGAAGAGTATTTTGGAATCTGAAAGGGTGTCCAAGTAACCAATAATATTTACGTCCTCTTGGCTATCAACCATTTTGAATTTTTCAGGTAACCAGAAAAAATATACAAAATCTTGCTTAAAACTACTATTCCTTTTTTTTCTTTTTTTTTACTATTTTTTATTACTTTTTGCCACAAAGGTTGGAATATAAAACTGTTCTTTTAATGAAATATATTTGCCCATCTCTGCATAACTTGTCGTTTTATCTCGACGCTATATTGTGGTATATCAAATCGTGAGATGTTACAGCCGACCCTGACTTCTCCACTTAAAATTAGCATGAGAGAGAGAGAGAGAGAGAGAGAGAGAGAGAGAGAGAGAGAGAGAGAGAGAGAGAGATTTGTCAGTTCCAATTACATCTTAATATGTTAATGCTCGTTCAAGATTTCAGAAGTTTTTAGTCCAAGTCTCTTTCCCACAATAGGACTAAGAAAATTTCTTCCTCAGCAAATACTTGATGCGTGAAGGAATGGTTTATCAAAGAGCTAACAGTGACAGAAATTCTTAATTTGAACATTATATTTTCTTTTGTTACAATAAATCGAGAGAGGTTAACCTATGTTCGTGTCATGCGTAGAATTTTGGCGTCAAAATATGACCATTGATAAACTAAACATGGTCACATTGCTGTCTTATTTCGTATTTTATGATTATAACTATCTATTACTACTACTGATATTTTCTAGTTTTAGGGAGGAGTGGCTGTAAAACTACTATCATAATACTATTTTTATGTTTACTATATATCTACTTTTTTATTTTTTGTAAAATATGGAGAGAGATGCTAATGAAAAGAGATGACTTTCCTGGCGAGTAAGGTGCAATTACATAGACATAAAGGAATAAAATGCAATTAGGTACATTTTAACGTAGATTTTCTTAATTGTCATTACAACTTATTTTGAATAATTGGCTAAGGATCTTACCTAAATACCAAATAAAATCCTGAATATTTGGATAAGGATCTTACCTGAGAACCAAATAAAATCCTGAATATTTGGCTAAGGATCTTACCTATGAACCAAATAAAATCCTGAATAATTGGCTAAGGATCTTACCTGAGAACCAAATAAAATCCTGAATAATTGGCTAAGGATCTTACCTAAGAACCAAATACAACCCTGGATAATTGGCTAAGAATCTTACCTAAGAAACAAGTGAAATCTTGAATAATTGGCTAAGGATCTTACCTAAGAACAAAATAAAATCTTCAATATTTGGCTAAGGATCTTACCTAAGAAACAAGTGAAATCTTGAATAATTAGCTAAGGATCTTACCTAAGAACCAAATACAACCCTGGATAATTGGCAAAGAATCTTACCTAAGAACCAAATAAAATCTTGAATATTTGGCTAAGGATCTTACCTAAGAAACAAGTAAAATCCTGATTAATTGGTTAAGGATCTTACCTAAGAACCAAATAAAACCCTGAATAATATGACAAAGGAATAAGATAAAACGAATAACTATGGTAAGAAACAACAACGCCAAAAAGCTTTTAACTATATTGGCTTTTTACATTCTACAGTTTAAATCCGACCGCCACTAACTAAATTACATTTTCCTTGAAGGGGAACATACTTTCAGAAATACTTGCAGCAGTATTCAATAATATTTTTTTTTCTCAACGATTGCCAGAATTGATTGGTCGGATGATTGGATAAAGTAATTGAGGTCAGATATATACGTGAAGGCTCTTACCTCTGAAACAGCCAAGAAGTTAATGGTATTCATGTATGAGTATTCAAAATAAACTTAGGTGTTGAAGAACGAAAAGCGAATATAAACTGTCTGATGGATCAAAAGTCTATTATTTAGTTTTGATTGAAATATCAAAAGATCAGATAAAAGATGAAAATGAAATAATACAACTAATCTAGATGAGTTTCTTCATCGTTATCATTCTATATATCAAGGAAAATGTAAAATATAGTTATATGTAAGACTGGAATTTGATGCCAATTATAAACTCAATTATAATTTGCAGGCTGCCAATTCTATATTCATAATAATCTGTCCATCAAAAGATACAATTTTGAGCTAAGAATATATTTCATCATATGAAGTTAATGTCAACGGAATAATATAAGGAAAAAAAATATTTTTTGACTCACTGGAAATCCTATCTATCCTCTCTGCTGATATAAAATACAACCCCTAGAATGAGTATAAGCAGGGTCTCTATTTCTGTTTTCGTTATGAATAATCTCTCTTCGTCCCGTCCTTCGCAAACACGAATTTTTATTTCATTTCACTCTAACAACATAGATTTTTCAGGTCCAAAGTTGTGTGCCATACGAGGATTTATTTGCTGAGCAAGACGATTGTGTATAATTCTGTTTGCTCTGTGTCATTTTATACAGCTTTATTAGTATATTTTTTCAACCCAGAATTCATATAATTCTGAAATATTGATATTCCACGAAATGTAAATATTTGTTTGAATATTTGCCGTGGCTTATTTGATGTGACTCCCACTATACATTTGCAGGTTACTAGGTAGACATGGAAGTGATAAATGTTATTCAAAGTAATAAGATATGTATTTTTTCGTACATATGAATAACGAAATGAAGTGCTTATTCAATAGATGATATTGTATAATTTTTTGTAGGGATATACACAAACACATATACATATACATTATGTGTATATATACAGTATAGAAGCTGCAAGTATGCATAATTATATATATACGCACACACACATATATATACATTATATATATATATATATATATATATATATATATATATATATATATATACATATATATATGTAAATATGAAATATATATATATATATATATATATATATATATATATATATATATATATATGTATATACATATATATATATATATATATATATATATATATATATATATATGTATGTATATGTATATATATACATATATATATAAATATATATATATATATATATATATATATATATATATATATATATATATATATATATATATATATATATATATATATATATATGGTATCTCAAAATAGATGCAACCCATTATGATAATGGTTTAATACTCAGACAAAAAACTATAAAAAAGGATTACATGTACTTGAAGTTGATATAATAATAATAATAAAAAAATGATTTGGTGTATATGGCAAAAAGGATGCATTTATTTATTTTTTTTTTTTTTTACAGCACAAGTTCCAAACAGCAGACTTTGAGCTGATGACACATTAGAATCCGACAAGCGAAGTTGTCAATTCCCCTGACATACCCTTTTTTTCGGTATGGGACGTCTCTCTAGGTAGATGGGCACTTTGAGTTCAGCAGTGGATCGTGGATTATTCTCATACATGTTGCCCTTCAACAAATCCGAGAGATAAAATACTAGAGGTTCAGATTGGGTTGTGGTGGCATATTTTTAAAGGTCCCTGCCTGGCATTCTACTGAATGGTAGATGCAGTCCCGTTCAAACTCGATCATATCTTGTTGTGTCTGCGATTTCACCATCCTTGTGAGCTAAGGTTGGGGGTTTTAGGGAGCCTATAGGTCGTCCTGCTGAGTCATAAGCAACCCTTGCCTGGCCCTCCCTTGGGTGGAGAGGTGGCTTGGGTGCTGATCATATGGATATATGGTCAGACTCAAGGGCCCTTCCGGGCATTGTCACTGTCCTTTACCTTTGCTATTCATGAGTGACCTTTAAACCACTCGGGTTCATGGCGCTACCTGATAAGCCGGTTAAGGAATCGGTGGTCAAGCGACTCCATCGTGATGTTGGCTTTATGTGGAGCTGCCTCATCTTGTTGAAACAATTGCACTATCGATTCCCGCTAAGGCTCGTCCCAAGAGAATTCTAGAACTTGTTAAGCCCCACAAAATAACGCTCCTTTGTGATCGTGACTGTCTCCTCGTCTGCGATTTCAAACCGAAAAGGTCCAATTATTCCATGTATTGAGAAGGCAAGCCAGGCCATTCCATTACAGTGATAATGTGTTTGCCCTGCATTCTCAAGGCAGCAGATCGATCCACGCCTGGGACAGTGAGTTTAAACTGTTTATTACGGAGGCCACTTGTGGTTGAGCACCGCAGTGGGGGGTTGTGCTAGCCCGGCTGACGTTCTACTGATCATATATTTGGATGGAGCTGGAACTGAAACCAGATACCTTTAACATTTTAACCTTTATCGCAGAGTTCAAGGGCCTCTAAGCCACCTCGTCTGGGACTCATGTGCCAAAGGCTCATAGTTCTTGTTACTGACATCCCCACAGATCTATGAGTGTTCTTCGCTCGTCGGATCAAATGTTTCATCAGGGCAAAGGATGTTATTTGGGAAATGGGCTTTAAAAATGCATTCTTTGATCTAGGGACATCAAACGGAGTTTCCTTTTTAACTGTCATTACATCAGCTTACATGGCAAATAATCCTTTTTATTTTTTATTTTTTTTTTATCTGAGTAATACATCATTATCATGTTATTTGGTTAATCTATTTTGATACACCACACACACAGACATATGTATATATATATATATATATATATATATATATATATATATATATATATATATATATACGTATATATATATATATATATATATACGTATATATATATATATATATATATATATATATATATATATATATGTATATATATATATATATATATATATATATATATATATATATATATATATTTATGTGTGTGTAGATTTACTCGTATATGTATCTACACACACATATACACACACACACACACATATATATATATACATACACACACATATATATATATATATATATGTATATATATATGTATATATATATATATATATATATATATATATATATATATATACATATATATTCTTTGGGTGGAATGGCCTCTCCCAAGAAAGTTATTTCCTTTATGATAGGGATAGTAGCCACAAGTAATTTTAGCAATAGTCACAATAACAGCACACCTATAATTTCTCTTCACTGGAATGTATAAAATACTTCCAAAAAATTGCATCATAGATATTTTTTTCCGCCACTTTATCAATTCAGGACGGGTGATATACAAACATAACGACATAAATTATGATAAATTAAAACAGTAATTATCAGGGGCCATAATAAGACTCTATAAGAAATATAATATCTCAAACACAACCATCGTCGTAAATCATTTGAGCGACACTTTCCAAACATTACTTAAGATTTCCGCAGCCAAAATAGAAAGAATCATAGAAAGGATGAATTCCTGGGACGAAAGATTCTCTCTCTTTTTTTTCCACTCGTAGGAATCGTTGTTTCTTCACCTGACTGCTGAGAAGGTAAAAGCTGTTTCAGGCAAATCCGGATAAGGGATTGGAGAAGTTACAACAGCAACAGTAAGTGCTTGAGTAAGAAGCAACAGTTCTTAGTCCATTTTCATGTCAAATATTATTGAAAATAAAAAATAAAATGCATTGGTAGTGATATATATATATATATATATATATATATATATATATATATATATATATATATATATATATATATATTCACAACACATAAACATATTTGCATGACTTTACATACATATGAATATATATATATATATATATATATATATATATATATATATATATATATACATATATATATATATATATATATATATATATATATACATATATATGTATATATATATGTATATATATATATATATATATATGCATAGATATGTATATATATATACATATATATATATATATATATATATATATATATATATATATATATATATATATATATATATATGCATGTAAATATGTAAAATATTTACGCACACACATATTTATATATGTATATATATATATATATATATATATATATATATATGCTTATTTATTTTTATACACCATATGTACTGCATATATACATATGAATAAATATGTATACATATGTATCTATGTATATATATACCATATATAAAGTTGGATTCATGTACTTAGTATATATATATATATATATATATATATATATATATATATATATATATGTATATATATATAAATATATATATATATATATATATATATACATATATATATATATATATATATACATATATATATATATATATATATATATATATATATATATATATATATATATATATATATATATATATATATATATCAAACATTAGCGTTTACTTTATCAAGTATGACTCAACTAGGAAAATCGACATAGAGCTCACAGTTATAGTTGTAAGCTTAAATAGGTGTTCTTAGGGATGAACCCTACGTTAATAACTTCAGCAACTCCTGTAATTACCCAAAATGATCTTAAATAGCAGGCTGATAAAGGGGTTTTTATCTACGTGGCGAAATTGTTCTTTTTACATTATTACCTCAATACGTAACTAGTTCACAATTACATTTATACAAAACTAATAATCCTATATTCATATCGGAGCACTTACTATTTCGATTCTTCTAATTGCACATATGACATGCAAACGGTTTATGTGAATTGAACAGGAAACACACATACACGCACACACACACACACATATATATATATATATATATGTATATATATTTTTATATATATATATATATATGTATATATATATATATATATATATATATATATATATATATATATATATATAAACATACATGGATGTATATATATATATTTTTTTTATATATATAAATATATATATATATATATATATATATATATATATATATTTATATATATATATATATATATATATATATATATATATATATATATATATATAATTTATCTATATACATATGTATATGTGCGTGGATGTAGTACGATAGAGAGTAAAAGATGTGAGATTGGAAGTATGTTTAGAAGTAGAAGGATGGATGTATTGGCCTTGTGTGAGACAAAGATGAAAGGGAAGGGTGAAGTGATGTTTGGTGAAATGTCTGGTAGAGTGTCTGGGATTGAAAGGGGAAGAGCGAGAGAGGGTGTGGCTTTATTGTTGAGTGAATGGATGACAGGTAAAGTAGTGGAATGGAAGGAGATATCATCTAGGTTAATGTGGGTAAGGGTTAGGTTGGGTAGGGAATGTTGGGCGTTTGTCAGTGCGTATGGGCCAGGTAGTGAGAAAAGTGAAGAAGAGCGGAATGAGTTCTGGAATGAATTAACTAGGTGTGTAGAAGGACTGGGTAGAAGGAATTATGTAGTTGTTATGGGTGACTTAAATGCTAGAGTGGGTGCTGGAGAGGTAGAAGGTGTCATTGGGAAATATGGCGTACCAGGTGAAAATGAGAGTGGTGAGAGACTGGTAGATATGTGTGTTGAACAAGAGATGGTAATAAGTGCTAGCTTTTTTAAAAAGAAAGATAAAAATAAGTATACATGGGTAAGAGTGGCAAATGGAAGAGTAGTAGAAAGGGCATTAATGGATTATGTGTTGATAACTAAAAGAATGTTTGGAAGATTGAAAGACGTGCACGTGTTTAGGGGTATGGCTAACGGTATGTCTGATCATTTTTTGGTGGAAGGAAAATTAGTTGTAGCAAAAGAGTGGGGGAATAGAGTAGGTGGATGTAAAAGGGAGCTAGTGAGGGTTGAAGAGCTAATAAAACCGGGGGTAAAAAGTAAATATCAGGAAAGGTTGAAAATGGCATATGACGAGGTGAGAGTAAGAGAAACTGGTAATTTAGAGGAGGAGTGGAAGTTAGCAAAAGAAAATTTTGTTGGGATTGCAAGTGATGTATGTGGCAAGAAGGTTGTTGGAGGCAGCATGAGGAAGGGCAGTGAATGGTGGAATGAAGGAGTGAAGGTAAAAGTGGAAGAGAAAAAGAGGGCTTTTGAAGAATGGCTGCAGAGTAATAGTATAGAGAAGTATGAAAAATATAGAGAGCAAAAGGTGGAAGTAAAGCGCAAGGTACGTGAGGCAAAGAGGGCAGCTGACCTGAGGTGGGGTCAGGGACTGGGTCAGTCATATGAAGAGAATAAGAAGAAGTTTTGGAAAGAAGTGAAGAGAGTAAGGAAGGCCGGCGCAAGAATTGAAGAGACAGTGAAAGATGGAAATGGAAGGTTGTTAAAAGGAGAGGAGGCAAGGAAAAGGTGGGCGGAATATTTTGAAAGTTTGCTGAATGTTGAAGATGATAGGGAGGCAGATATAATTGCAGTTCCAGGTGTTGAGGTGCCAGTGATGGGAGATGAGAATGAGAGAGAGATTACAATAGAGGAAGTGAGGAGAGCACTAGATGAAACGAGAGTAGGAAAAGCATCGGGTATGGATGGTGTGAAAGCTGAGATGTTGAAGGAAGGGGGTGTGACTGTACTTGAATGGTTGGTGAGATTGTTTAATGTGTGTTTTGTGTTGTCAATGGTACCAGTAGATTGGGTCTGTGCATGTATTGTACCACTATATAAGGGTAAGGGAGATGTGCATGAGTGTTGTAATTCAAGAGGTATTAGTTTGTTGAGTGTAGTTGGAAAAGTGTATGGTAGAATACTGATTAATAGGATTAAGGATAAAACAGAGAATGCAATCTTGGAAGTACAGGGTGGTTTTAGAAGAGGTAGGGGTTGTATGAATCAGATTTTTACAGTTAGGCAGATATGCGAGAAATATTTAGCAAAAGGTAAGGAGGTGTATGTTGCGTTTATGGATCTGGAGAAAGCATATGATAGAGTTGATAGGGAAGCAATGTGGAATGTGATGAGTTTATATGGAGTTGGTGGAAGGTTGTTGCAAGCAGTGAAAAGTTTCTACACAGGTAATAAAGCATGTGTTAGAATAGGAAAGGAGGTGAGCGATTGGTTTCCGGTGAGAGTGGGGCTGAGACAGGGATGTGTGATGTCGCCCTGGTTGTTTAACTTGTATGTTGATGGAGTGGTGAGAGAGGTGAATGCTAGAGTGCTTGGACGAGGATTAAAACTGTTAGGCGAGAATGATCATGAATGGGAGGTAAATCAGTTGTTGTTTGCGGATGATACTGTACTGGTAGCAGACACAGAAGAGAAGCTTGACCGACTAGTGACAGAATTTGGAAGGGTGTGTGAGAGAAGGAAGTTGAGAGTTAATGTGGGTAAGAGTAAGGTTATGAGATGTACGAGAAGGGAAGGTGGTGCAAGGTTGAATGTCATGTTGAATGGAGAGTTACTTGAGGAGGTGGATCAGTTTAAGTACTTGGGGTCTGTTGTTGCAGCAAATGGTGGAGTGGAAGCAGATGTACGTCAGAGAGTGAATGAAGGTTGCAAAGTGTTGGGGGCAGTTAAGGGAGTAGTAAAAAATAGAGGATTGGGCATGAATGTAAAGAGAGTTCTATATGAGAAAGTGATTGTACCAACTGTGATGTATGGATCGGTGTTGTGGGGAATGAAAGTGATGGAGAGACAGAAATTGAATGTGTTTGAGATGAAGTGTCTGAGGAGTATGGCTGGTGTATCTCGAGTAGATAGGGTTAGGAACGAAGTGGTGAGGGTGAGAACGGGTGTAAGAAATGAGTTAGCGGCTAGAGTGGATATGAATGTGTTGAGGTGGTTTGGCCATGTTGAGAGAATGGAAAATGGCTGTCTGCTGAAGAAGGTGATGAATGCAAGAGTTGATGGGAGAAGTACAAGAGGAAGGCCAAGGTTTGGGTGGATGGATGGTGTGAAGAAAGCTCTGGGTGATAGGAGGATAGATGTGAGAGAGGCAAGAGAGCGTGCTAGAAATAGGAATGAATGGCGAGCGATTGTGACGCAGTTCCGGTAGGCCCTGCTGCTTCCTCCAGTGCCTTAGATGACCGCGGAGGTAGCAGCAGTAGGGGACTCAGCAGTATGAAGCTTCATCTGTGGTGGAAATGTGGGAGGTTGGGCTGTGGCACCCTAGCAGTACCAGCTGAACTCGGCTGAGTCCCTGGTTAGGCTGGAGGAACGTAGAGAGTAGAGGTCCCCTTTTTGTTTTGTTTCTTGTTGTTGTCGGCTACCCCCCAAAATTGGGGGAAGTGCCTTTGGTATATGTATGTATGTATGTATATATAGATATATACATATATATATATATATATATATATATATATATATATATATATATATATATATACATATGTGTATATATATATATATATATATATATATATATATATATATATACATACATATATGTATATATATATATATATATATATATATATATATTTACAAACATATCAATGTATGTTTTTATATATATATATATATATATATATATATGTATATATATATATATATATATATATATATATATATATATATCATCCTCATCAGCCGTTTCTACTCCACTGCACAAGCCTCAGAAATGTCCCTCTGTATATGTTAATTATCTTTCTATTGTCTTTGGCAATGATCCAAGTTTCTGATGCATAAGGACCATCTGATTAAATAACTTTCTTTTTAGAGGATATGAGGTTTTACATTTCATAATCTCAATTATACACACACGCATATATATCTATACATACACACACACACACACATATATATATATATATATATACATATATATATATATATATATATATATATATATATATATATATATATATATATATATATATATATGTCTGTGTGTGTTTGTGTATGTGTGTTTAACAAACGTGTGGCACCATTTTTTATGAAAATTTATTACATAAAGTAAACAACACCAAAACATAAGAAGAAATTGAAAGAAGAAACCTTACTATCATAAACTAATTGGCCAATCGTTCCATAATGTTAATTAAATTATCATAAAATAACGTGAATATGAACTAAACTCATAAACGATGTAAGTTACAATGTGAAATCTAATAATGTAATTCTATTAGCAAATGATTATGCGGCTTACCTCGCTTGAGAAAGACGCAGATAGCAGGCAATTGGATTATTAAAATAGGATAATGGCTTCATAGACGAACTCTAATCAACGCTTCTGATGCGCATAACCACATAATTTGCCGAATATTGTTTAATCGTTGCGTTGGTTATTGAGTAACTTCATAAGCAAATATAAGTATTAACCATTATATTTGCATCTTGGTTAGTGTTGTATTAAATTCGAGTTTTTTTTTTCTCTTCCTAATTATCAGAAATGTTTTAAAAAAGAATTTGAGTCATAAGACTGTTTTGAATAAAATATGCTCTATATACATGTTGTTATAAACACTCACACACACATACATACACACATACACACATACACACACACACACACACACACATATATATATATATATATATATATATATATATATATATATATATATATATATATATATATTTTAAGATCCAAATAATAATTACTTTTTAATCTTGCATATTCAAATTTATTTTCTCTCTCTTTCATCAACTTAAGTCCCTCAACCTCTAAACAAAAGATTTATCTGATATTCCCCGCTATTACATTTTATTTCTATTTTATCATAAATTTCCTCTTTGCATCTTATGTATTCAACACTATACGAAAGACCACACAAATAGCAAATGTTGATTCCTTTGAATGAAACAATTCTAGAAAACTATTAGCTTAGCTAATAATAATAATAATAACAAGTGAGCAAGTCCTGAACGCGGACATGGTCCTCGTAGAGGACATACCTCCGCACGTGACCTTGACCTTCAGGTGACCTTGACCTTCACGTGACCTTGACCTTCACGTGACCTTGACCTTCAAGTGACCTGCTTGACTTTTGACCTTCAAGTGATCTTTGTTCATTTGCCACTGATACTTAATATGACATTGATATAATGCACCAATATGACCTTGACCTTTGACCTTTATAAATTTGAACATCACCCATGGGTTGCGCCTGGACTAGGACTTCCCTGTTGGCTTATGCAAAAGTCAGTGCTTTATTTCTGTCTCTTGATATGGCCACTTATGTCATAGTGACACCAGTGACCCCTGTGACCTTGACCTTGGGGTGACCTTGACCAAAATTTAATCAGTTCTTCCATACACATTGGGGAACTACTTGGCCAAGTTTGAAGTGATTCCGTGTAGAAATGTGGCCTCTACGTTGTCCACAGACAGACAGACAAACAGAGAAACAAACAAACAAACCGAACCGAAAACATAACCTCCTGGCGGAGGTAATAATAATAATAATAATAATAATAATAATAATAATAATAATAATAATAATAATTACAGTAGATAAAAACCCTTTGGTTATTTTCAATTTATAGGCTTGGTATATTACAGAAATGTAAGATTGAACATGAATATGAGTTAAAGTAAGTTGATTTTCAATGA
>NC_090746.1:92445486-92465486 GCF_036898095.1 Palaemon carinicauda
GAGGTGTGCACTCTCAGAGTGCTTTTCTAATTAATGCAATTGACCATGAAAATATATAAAAAAAAAGAGCTAAATTATCGCTTCTCTGTAAAAATTCTTATCCTGAAAAAATAGTATTCTCATAAAATATAATTTTTATTCAAATATATGAATGTAATTTTCTCGAAAAGTAATGCTCACCAACAAGATACATTTAATCACTTGATAAATGTTGTTTAATATCAGCAATAAGATATTCGTCACAAGTTTCTTTAACATTTTCTGTCTTGTCATTTCATGAGGCTATGCATTCATTGAAAGATGATCATAGCACGACCTCCTATGAGCATATAAACTTATCATAAGGTACTATCATAACAATTTATTATCTTATTTCACATATTCTCTACTAATTATAGGAACATAACACGCAGTGATGAGGAAATAGAATACAAATACGTTACCACCTCCAGAGGCCATTAATATAAACAATGGTATCATAATATAATGAAATTTATCCATTCCCAAGACGACTTTGTCGTGGATAGTGAGGGAACAATATACATTTGTATGATTAGAAACAGACATGTCTTAAGAACATTTATCAATGTCTGTATACTGACTGATTGATGGTTGGTTCACTGGCGTCAGAAAAGTCTGGTTGGTTTGTTTATGGAGTTTTTAATTAAGAAAGGAATCTAAGATGGATTATGAAAGATTGTAAGATTGTAAGAAGCCGTTCAGAGAGCAAAGAATTTCTGTAATTTTACAAAAATATAAATAGCGAGGGTACTTGAATTGCTTATGAAAATTTGAAAATTATGTCGATATCATCCTATCATTATTACGCTGTAAATCTATATTTGAGGCATCATCATAAATTCATCGATTAATCATGAGAGAGAGAGAGAGAGAGAGAGAGAGAGAGAGAGAGAGAGAGAGAGAGAGGAGAGTATCTTTTCAATAACTTTTGAATGGTTCCAATCCTGGAAATGAGGATTACCATGTATCATCATTATCACCATCTCCTCCTACGCCTATTAACGCAAAGGGCCTCAATTAGATTTTGCCAGTCGTATCTATCTTGAGCTTTTGATTCAACACTTCTCCATTCATCATGTTCTACTTCGTGCTTCATAGTCTTCAGTCATGTAGGCCTGGGTCCTCGCATAGGCCCTCCTATTTATCTCCATTTTTTCACCCCACAGGCGGCCCAGACGGTTGGCTAACAACCTATACTCAATTTATTTTAATGAGGCATATTTGCACTGACTCGCAGCGGTGCCCTTTTAGCTCGGAAAAGTTTCCTGATCGCTGATTGGTTAGAATTATCTTGTCCAACCAATCAGCGATCAGGATACTTTTCCGAGATAAAAGGGCACCGCTGCGAGTCGGTGCAAATATGCCTTGCTAAAAAAAATTAACTATAGTACCCAATTTGCTGTATAGGTGAAAACATGCGTTTTCCATTGTTAGGAAGGAATGCGTCCCCGTCCAGTTCGAAAGTGCCAAGAAAGAGAGAGAGAGAGAGAGAGAGAGAGAGAGAGAGAGAGAGAGAGAGAGAGAGAGCATGGTGTTAGGTCTATTCATCTAATTTCTTAAATAGTGATAAAGGGTGGCCTATATGCGAACCTCTTTTTGCACCTGCCTCACAAATTTTTTAAAAAATTCAATAATAACAATATTTCTAGTAATTTAAAAACTGCCAATAATTTTCGTAATGGCAATGATTTAAATAATTTCTAGTTGACTAGCCAATCAGTCAGCCAGTTACACGATGAATGCAATAAAGTATGAAAATAATATTCGATTTGGTTTTTATGGCCAAAAGAAAAGACAAACGATTTAGTACTTTGGCCATTCGGTAGGACAGTGATAATTTCTCTAACACGGACCACCCGTCTCTCAGACTTGGAATTTCATGGTCGCAACTATGTCAAGAATGTTTAAATGGAATCCTCTTGGTATGGAGTTTACAAGGAGTTGAAATCTTGTGCAATAGTCCTTTCCTAGGTCACCTTACTTTAGTGGAAAATCTTCGGGTTTCAGTGAAAAAAATATAAGTTCTTTCTTTTCTTTTTGAAGATTATGTGTCCATCACATCAGCATAGCATACACGTATTAAAATGAACTTAAATAACGATCAGATAAGCAGTTAAATATACAAGAAAAATAAACACATGTACCAGTATATACCTACATACATCCAACCCTATGTGTGCACACATAAATTCAATCATGTATGACCATGAATACATGCAGACAGTCGCACGCAATCAAACCGAAAATACTCCGTTTTTCAGGCTCAGTTTTTTTTTTTTTTTTTTTTTTTTTTTTCATTGAATAAAAATTATGCTGTTAGATATGGCAATTACAACTGTCAAAATAGTCCTTCAGATTTGAATATTTTTTTAATGTTTTCATAAAATGTTGCGTTGAGATTCAGATGACTGAAGTGGGGGGTCCTTCAGATATTCATATTTTTTTTTATTTTGTCATAAAATATTACGTTGAGATTCAAATGAACTGAAGTGTGGAGCTTTTCACATATCTATGAAAAACGAACTTCTTTCATGAAAAGAGACCAAATGTAATAAGAATCTCTTGATAAACTTTTACCAACTTGACAAACTCCTTTTCAAAGTCCAAGAAAAAGATAAAAAAAAATCAAGGAGAAATTCTTTTAAAATGTTGCCAAAAAAAAAAAAAAAAAAAAAAAATCTGACTGCAAAATGCATCCGGAAAAGTAACTAGATCTTTTTATCTCTCCATAACATGCTTTTTGAAAAGAAGAAGAAGAAGAAGAAGAAGAAGAGAGAGAGAGAGAGAGGAGAGAGAGAGAGAGAGAGAGAGAGAGAGTGTGTGTGTGTTCCGGGAATCGGTTTGGGTATAGATTTTCAAGAGAAGAGCTTGCAATATAAATGCGAATTCGACAATGATTTCAAAACCAATTTCGTGAACTATTTGTTATTTTAGGATTCGGAAAATTTTCAATCGAAAGATATTTCCGATGAACAACGTTTTATCTCTTCTTACGTGATGATATTCACTACAGGTAGGATTTTTCACATGGGAAATATATCAAGCTTTTAATTCTTATAGCTAACATTTACATGTAATGTTAAAGAAAAACCGTAATTTTAATCGGAAATTCTCCGTAAAAGTATACTGTTCTTAGCCGTATTTCAGTAAAATGCAGGCGACCGTAATTTCTACCCTACTTTGTTATTATCTTTTACGGGTGCCTGACCGTTATATTATTCCTTTACGTCAATATATCCGTTTTTAAAACGGTAAATGTCTGGCAATATTTATTCCAGAATTTTAACCGTTTTTACGGGAAATTTCTGACGGTATGGCTTCCAACCCCCCAAACAAAATACATCGAAATCATACAATAATATCAACGTTAATACTATTCTGATTAAATAAAATGAATATGAATTACTATGGAATTGTATTCTCGCCAGAACCACGTATTCCACTTGCGTTCTGTACTGCTTTCTCAATACATTTCCCTTATTGATCAGCCGATATCCGTTAATGGTATTTGTGAAAGTACACACTGTGCCTGCATGAAGACACCCACTCATATCATCTGTAATCGAGACACCAATATGAAGTGTTCCAATATGTCTACAAACTCGAGGGTACTCGGAATAATCTAGTTATTTGGCGGTACGTCTGTGCAATTCGACAGAGACGTTTATGCGGAAAAGATAATGAAATAAAATAAATCTGAATGATTCTTCGTTAATAAATTTCCTGTTTTCATTGGAGAAGTATTCTTTAGACTTAACAAAACTATTGATATCATGAAAAGATAGAGAATGCGTATCTTCAGATACTTTATCTTGGAGAAGCACTGTTTAAACTATTGATATGAAAAGATATAGAATGCGTATCTTCGGATATTTTATCTTGGAGAAGCACTGTTTAAACTATTGATATCATGAAAAGATATAGAATGCGTATCTTCGGATATTTTATCTTAGAGAAGCACTGTTTAAACTATTGATATCATGAAAAGATATAGAATGCGTATCTTCGGATATTTATCTTGGAGAAGCACTGTTTAAACTATTGATATAATGAAAAGATATAGAATGCGTATCTTCGGATATTTTATCTTGGAGAAGCACTGTTTAAACTATTGATATCATGAAAGATATAGAATGCGTATCTTCGGATATTTTATCTTAGAGAAGCACTGTTTAAACTATTGATATCATGAAAAGATATAGAATGCGTATCTTCGGATATTTTATCTTGGAGAAGCACTGTTTAAACTGTTGATATAATGAAAAGATATAGAATGCGTATCTTCGGATATTTTATCTTGGAGAAGCACTGTTTAAACTATTGATATCATGAAAAGATATAGAATGCGTATCTTCGGATATTTTATCTTAGAGAAGCACTGTTTAAACTATTGATATCATGAAAAGATATAGAATGCGTATCTTCGGATATTTTATCTTGGAGAAGCACTGTTTAAACTGTTGATATAATGAAAAGATATAGAATGCGTATCTTCGGATATTTTATCTTGGAGAAGCACTGTTTAAACTATTGATATCATGAAAAGATATAGAATGCGTATCTTCGGATATTTTATCTTAGAGAAGCACTGTTTAAACTGTTGATATAATGAAAAGATATAGAATGCGTATCTTCGGATATTTTATCTTGGAGAAGCACTGTTTAAACTGTTGATATAATGAAAAGATATAGAATGCGTATCTTCGGATATTTTATCTTGGAGAAGCACTGTTTAAACTATTGATATCATGAAAAGATATAGAGCGTATCTTCAGATCTTTATCTTGGAGAAGCACTGTTTAAACCACTGATATCATGAAAAGATATAAAAGGCGTATCTTCAGATATTTCATCTTAGTTTGGGTGACTTCAAATTTGATTTTTTGTTTACAGACAGGTAACATTATTTTCTCATATTTTTTTTCTAGTACTATTGAGTTGATATGAATAAATATCAACATTTTTCTTTATCATTTTCATCTAGGGACATCGAAACATATATGTAATTCAAATGAACACAGTTTTGTAATTGCTAGATCAATCACAACATTCTTTTCTCATTCTTTCATCCGCATCGATTTTCGTTCATGCTTCATAAATTTGTTTTCAGCCAAGATAGAGCCAAAATGTATAATAAATTTACCTTTCCATGTCTCATATACAACTATCTAAACATCTGTCCAACAATAAAGCTCACACTTCATTACCCAAGCGACCTAATTTCTGCCTTATTTGCATTGATCCCTTCTACTGGAGAAAATGACAGTAAATCTATTTCCCCAGCCATTGGTGGCTCTTTCTGCGGCTCGCCAAGATTGATGAGTAAACACATTTATTTGCAGATGTCGCTGAATGTGAAAGGGCTCTGTGACGGGTGATGGCGTTGTCAGTTAGTCAGTTATTGTTTTATTGTACCGGATAGGAGAAAGTCGTTGTCACAAAAAAAAGAAAAAGAAAAAAAAAAGGATGTTTTCCATTTATTAAACTTACCTTTTTTTTTTTTTTTTTTTTTAAGAATTCACTTCCTTAACTTCTAATGTTATCCTTTCTTATGTTTTACCTTTTCAGATAAGTAACCGATCGACTAATTTTTCATAAAAATATGAAGCTATGAAATAGAGAAGATAGTATATGAAATAACAAATTAAAATCTTTTATCAAATGATAGTAGAACAATACAATACGAATTTCGTCAATAAAACAAAAACCTTCTTAGAGAAAAGTCCTAATGAGGCAATACTACTTTACTTGTAAATATGTTTAATAAATCCTTTTGGATTTTCCAATCCGGCTTTTTCTGGCTTGCATCAGACTGAAAATTGAGTCTCATTGAGTTTTGGAATAGGCTATCAAATTAAACATTTTTTTTTTTTGGTTTTCAAAAGGATCGACTTAATAGTTTATTGCTAAACAAATCAAAATAAAAAACAGACTCTAACACACAAACAAAAGCAGCTACACAAGCATATATAGACTCATATATATACATATATATATATATATATATATACATATATATATATATATATATACATATATACATATATATGCATATATATACACTCACACACACACACACACACATATATATATATATATATATATAGATATATATATATATATATGTATATATATATATATATATATGCAGTCGGTTACTCTGGTAACAATAAATGCTAATAGCCATTGTCTCTGTTTTATTGTTTATCAACTGAGAGAGAGAGAGAGAGAGAGAGAGAGAGAGAGAGAGAGAGAGGAATATATTTGCACATCAAATGTAAGCAGAAAATCGTATTTTCCAGAGGATTTGGTGATCACAGCTTCCATGCGTTAGTTCAAATGCAATCTCCATGTGACCTTTTAATGAAAAGTACTCTATTACTGTTTACCGCCGGCATTCAAGTTGGGGAATGGGGGTGGAGTGGGGGTGGGGTGGGGGGGGGGGGATGGTGAGCTGGCTTCTATTAGGTTGTTTTGTTTTAGTTGTTATATTTGGGACAACTATATTTACGATTGATTGTCTCCAATTTATGTAACTGATACCATGCTCAACATGAAGATAGAAGGACCAATGCTCTTTCATGCATATGCAATCATTACGTACTAAGACAATAATAGGAACATAATAGAACTCTGTTATCTTCAATATAATCATTTTATATTTTTTGGTCTTTTTAGGGAAAACTCAATTGAGTGTGATACGGATATATTCACGATATGTAAAAATATATTCAACAATTCTCCTTGTAAATATTAGAGTCCTATAAAATACTACACATTCTAAATTTGCTGAATATGAAATGTTTTTATTTAAATATCATCACTGAACAATAGCAGAAGATTTAGGAGTTTTTTGAGCGAGAGTAATACACGAAGGTTTAGTGAATATTACCTCGCTGAGGCTCGCCGTTATTGACATCATTGATTTTGACTTATACTGACCACTCACGCCTAGGATTTTCATCCCCGTTCCTTTATCTCTCTCTCTCTCTCTCTCTCTCTCTCTCTCTCTCTCTCTCTCTCTCCATTCCATACACATCTGTCATTGATCGACAAACAAAAGCTGCCTAATTCGTAGCTTAAGTGAACAAAGGCATACTGGAATCTAAGGGACCTTTCCTTATCGTCCCTTCTCTTCAGCTTTAGGTGAGCGAACACTGGTCACTCAGTATTAAAGCTCGGGGAGAGAGAGAGAGAGAGAGAGAGAGAGAGAGAGAGAGAGAGAGAGAGAGGGGGGGGGGGGAGGTGTTGGTGCATAAAATATGAGCATTACAAATATTATTTTTTCAATTAAAAATTTTCATGCTACCTAATCACCTGAAAATAAGGGATTTATTTTCGTTATAGAAATTAGTTTGAAATAAATTACTTTCACGTTAAAATGCTACGAAATATAATAATAGATTCAGATACAAAACGGAATTAATTAGCTGTATTTAAAGGATTTTGGCGTTACAGAAGTTTATTTTATGAACGTTCCAGCAATGATATAAGGCATAAAATAATCAGTCAGTGAATTTCTATGTACATACATACATATACCGAGGCACTTCCCCCAATTTTTGGGGGTAGCCGACATCAACAAATGAAACAAAACAAAAAAGGGGACCTCTACTCTCTACGTTCCTCCCAGTCTGACAAGGGACTCAACCGAGCTCAGCTGGTACTGCTAGGGTGCCACAGCCCACACTCCCCCTTTATCCCCCACAATTGATGTTTCGAATACGGTGATCTTTGAATGCTTTTATCCCAAATAGGCTTATTTTTTATCATATATCTTTCATAGAGAATCTGAAAAAATAAGCGCCCTACGCAGGAAGATTAGGGGGATTTATATGCTATTGAAAATCCCCTTAACTAAATACTTATCGATTGTAAAGGCCTTTTCTGTGTAACAATCTTTGTGTACTTTGAATACATATACATAATAATTTCAAGCTTTTTACTTGTTAATATGATACAAGAAAATATTCTTATTTCACTGTCTAAAAAAAGAAAAAAATTCTTCATTCATGATTTAAAAGGAATCTTAGGATTTTTGGAAAAGATTAATTGTATTTATATTAGCGTTTGTTCCGGCAAATGATATCATGAGTACAAAATGTTACAAATTGTGATTCAAGTAATTTCTATTTGCTTATTTAAATGAAAATAAAACATTTCCTCTCAGCTAAGAAAAATAAACATATTCGGTTTATATTCGAGTAAAAAGAAAAAGAATAAATAATGGTGTATTATGAGTTTTATCTACCCAAATTAACGTTAACATTCTTGAAATGATAAAAAGTTCAACATGTATAAAATTCTGCATTCATGAACACATGGCATCATATGCAGGTGGAATAAATTTTGCCTCTATTTACTTTCTTGAAAAGAGGGCTTTTGAAGTTATAATATAACTGAGAAAACTATTATACTCAACTCAACGAAAAATGACCGAGGGGGGAAGGCACTTGGTTTGCAACGGATTCCCTCACTGGTGCCACGTCTTCAAAGATAACCGCCTGCTCTCCAATCCCCACCCCCCCCCTCTCTCTCTCTCTCTCTCTCTCTCTCTCTCTCTCTCTCTCTCTCTCTCTCTTTTATTTATCTTTTTCCGATTTATCTTCACCTATCTTTGCCTATCCTTTCTAACTCTCGCTTATTCATATTATCGTATACTGTTTTTATGGCTAGTTTTATCCTAATTACCTTTAATTCTTTATTGCGTAATTTATTCATGATGTCGGCCAGGTTTCACCTTCAACCTCTCCCCTTCCCACACCCTTCCCAGTCATCAACCTCCCTCAATCTATTTAGCCTTCACGCAACTCCAGCCGACCACCTATGTACCTCACTTTTTCCTTCTATCATAGACTCTGTTTAATTTTCTTTCATATTTTATTGCATACTACACACGCCTCGCGAGAAACCTTCCCTTTACTTAATTTATTATGAGAGCACGGTGTGTGTAGCAAAATTGTCTGGCATATGCGGGGCCCCTTCATAAGACCAGGTTAAGTGGAAGAAAATATCACCTATAATTTTGTTCTCAAAGGTGGTGAATTTTTTTAGAATAATTTCGGATACAGTGTCGAAAAAACACATATTTATAGTAGCGGAAAGAGAGAGAGAGAGAGAGAGAGAGAGAGAGAGAGAGAGAGAGAGAGAGGAAGTTGAGCAGAGTTGGAGAATAAAGGCTAAAGGCAAGCCAGTGATATGTGTAGACGTGGTAACAGTCAGGGGTTCCTTTCAAAACCAGGTGCCTTTTAATATTGGCCTTTTTTCGCTACGTTGAGAATAGTTGTCTCTAACGCATTATAGGCCATAATTACTCACGACCTCATTGTTCCAATTATTATTATTATTGTTATTATTATTATTATTAGCTAAGCTGCAACCCTAGTTGGAAAAGCAGGATGCTATAAACCCACGGGCTCCAACAGGAAAAATAGCCCAGTGAGGAAAGGAAATAAGGAAACAAATAAAATAGTTTTGTTTGAGTGTACCCATAAGCAAGGGACCTCTAACCCTAGACAGTGGAAGATAATGGTACAGGGGCTATGCCACTAACCAAGAGTAGAAAACAATGGTTTGATTTTGGAATGACCTTCTCCCAGAAGAGCTGTTGGCCATAGGTAGAGAGTCTCTTCTACCCTTATTAATGTAACAAATACAATGCAGTACTTAACCCCTTGAGTAAAGAAGAATTTTTCGGTTATCTAAGTGTTGTCAGGTTTATGAGGAACGAGGAGAATGTGTAAAGAATAGAACAGACTATTCGGTGTATGTGTAGGTAAAGGAAAAATTCTACAAGGAACTAATTCTCTCTCAGTCTTAAATACCCTTATCGTATCTTGAAATATTTTTATATGTTAGAACATGAAATTAATAGGTCATGAAGTGTGGCATTTCAAATACTTCAAACATTACAAGAATTGAACAATTATTATTAACCCTTATTATATCAAGTATTGTCGGTGAATGTTCTAATACCGTCTAATAATTAATGACTACATTCTGTAATAGAAGATCTCCATACTATTAACATGGTGGTAAGTAATATAAATTAGGATAACAAGATATATTCTATTATATATGTACACTTTTACATAACCAACTCTTTTTTCTACTTATAGCAATGCAGTAAACAAAGCTCTCATCTAAATAATTAATGAAGCTTCATTTTGGAAAGCAATGACTAAAAAGCGAACGAATAATTTAACAGTCATCCAATTTCCCGCGGCGCTAATGAAAGAAACGTTAGATTCGAATGTCTCATCTCTGGAAAAAGACTCAATTTAGAAGTCTCACTTTGTTTGTATTACGATGCATTTAACGAGGCTTTCATTCTTTTCACAATAGTGTAATACAATTCTGTTTTTGATGTGAGTTGCACACAACAGTAAACAATTTTAATTACATTCAAACAAATTATCAGGTAATGAAGCAACTTCTAAAGACTAGGGAGTTAAATGGAAAAATTTCATTCTGATGTATTTAAAAAATAAGATACACATAACACTAAAAAGACTTAATTATATTCAAGCAACCCATTACCTGATGAAGAACTCTCTGCAGATGGAGGAGAGAACACGCACGAGGTTTTTCTGTGGAGTATAATGATTAACCTTTATTGTTCTTCACCTTGAGGAAAGATAAAGGCCCGAGGATTGATTCTAAGGCAGACTTCACGAAGGAACGGTTTCTGAAAGGTCACCAGAAAATACATATAACGTATAATGCATAAGTTAATTTTGCTTTTCGCCTTTATATGACAATATATTTTATTTTACAATTACAGTGTCTGGAAATGCACTTAGACATATGTTAATGAAAAATTTAAGTTCATCAGATGAAAAAGCTGTAATCTTTTTAGCATGATACCATCTTATATTTGAAGCAGTTTACTAATAAAATGTGAATAAATTGCTGAATGTTTACACAAACAAACACTTAAAATAAAAAGTTTTCCCAGAAAACCTCACCTCATTTACTACTCTAATTAAGGTGGGTAATAATAACGTCATTTCATTATTTATTACATGAAACTCTAATAGGCGAGAAGTTTGTAAATTCATGAACTATATCAAAAAAATTTAACCTTGCTTATTATTTCAGCTTAAGTGTCAATTCTCTGTGAATGCAATACTGATATTTCAGAGGAAATCAAATCTTGCTTCTGTCAACTGATATCAATTATTTGATATTCCTTTTGCAAGAATAATAATAGAATTAATGCATTTGTCCGTTTAGCAGATGAAGGAAATGTAGGAAATGAGACGACAATATCAACCCAAACTTCAAGTGGGTGAAATATAAATTTCTTTATTTGTTTAAAATTAAATTATATCAAGGTAATGAGAGGATTCTTATAACATTATAGACGTTATGATTTCTGTTAAATGCGCTTTACACATGGAATCATACTAATGAATAGCATTTAATGATACACCATTCGTAATTTAGTATGATATTAAAATTTATTTTCATTACATAGGTGTTATAAGCATCTCTATCCAAAAAGGAAGCTGCTAATCTTAAGAAATTTTTTTCCACATATCTACTTATCCAAGTATCTATCTATCTAAAGTATTTCTTAAATGTGGAGGGGATATGTGTTCATAGTAACCCATAATCAATATACTGCAGAAACGAACAAAGAAATAAAATAAACAGTAAAACAATTTCACTGGAAACGATGTTGCAGAGATTGACACTTCATGGAAAGGCATCCTTCCAAAAATAAGAAACTCGTGAAATGATTCTCTAGTGTTCTGCAAATATTCCTTTGCAGAGGAGGGAGAATGTAAAAGGTCAGGACATTATCTTTTCCTAAAAGTCTTTGCTATGTCAACATACAGCAAGACTAAGTCTACATACAGACACATTCACTGAGAGACGGTAATATATATTAAATATCCTATATCCTAGGCTTCTCTCATCTTAAAGAGGGCAGTGTGGATATGGTTAGGATTATTTGTACTAGGTTTGAGTCACATTAACTTTACTGAGAAAAATTCAAGTAGTTCAATGGGCATTTCTTCATGATAACCCTTAGTGAAGATTAGTTTTGTAAATTTGATGAAAAAATTTGGTCGATAATTATATAAACCAAATACAGCTTTTTGCAGTTTAATCTAATCTAAAAATATGTATAGTGTTTATGAAATAAGGTATTAAATTTTGTTTTTATTAATGTTTGTGTTTAAACGTCCTTTCACTATGTGATATAATTATACATTTATTTTATAATCTACTCATTTTATAATGGTCTGAGGGCTGAGATGTTAAAGAAAGGGGTTGTTACTGCTGAAATGGTTGGTGAGATTGATTAATATGTATTTTTTGTAGTCAATGGTGCTAGTGGAGTGGGTGTGTGGGCGTATTGTTTCACTATACAAAGGTAAAAAAGATGTGCATAAGTGTTGTAATTCTAAGGTGTTACTTTAATAAGTATGGCTGGAAGAGTGTATGGTAGAGTGTTAATTAATAGCATTAAGGAGAAAACGGAGGAGGCAAATTTAGAGGTATAGGGTGGCCTTAGACGTGGTAGGAGATGTATAGATCTGATTTTTATATTTAGGCAGATATGCGAAAAATGTGTAACAAAAGATAAGGAGGTATACGAGTATATTGCATTTATGGGACTGGAGAAAGTTTATGATAGAGTTGATAGGGATGGGATGTTGAATGCGATGTGGTTATATGAAAATGATGGAAGGTTATTGCAAGGAGTGTAGAGTTTATGCATAGGCAGTAGAGTGTGTAAGGATAGGGAATAAAGTGAGTGAGTGGTTTCCAGTGAGAGTAGGGCTGAGATAGGGAAGTTTAATGTTGTCATAGTTGTTAAATTTGTTTGTTGATGGGGCTCTAAAGAAAGGCGAATGCTCGAGTGTTTGGTTGAGGATTGAAACTGATAGATGAGAGTAGTCATGAGTGGGTGGTGAATCAGTTACTATTTGCATATGATACTGTATTGGTTACAATCTTGAAGGAGAAGCTGTGTCGAGTAAAGACAATTTAGAAGGGTAAGTGAAGGGAGGACGTTGGAAAAAAAGTAAGGTTATGAGATCCACTACAAGTGATAGTGGCACTAGATTGTATGTTGAATAGAGAGTTACTTGAGGAACTAGATCAGATTAAGTACTTGGGTTCTGTTGTTGCTGCAAATGGTGAAGTAGAAACAGATGTACATCAGAGAGTGGATGAGGAATGCAAACTGTTGGGGGCAGTGAAGGGATTGGTGAAGAATTGACGTTTAGGAATGAATGTAAAAGGAGTTCTGGATGAGAAAGCGATTGTACAAACTGTGATGTATGGATTGGAGTTGTGGGGAATAAAAGTGATTGAGAGACAGAGATTGAATGTGTTCGAGATGAAGTGTCTGAGGAGCATGGTTGGTGTATCTAGATTAGATAAATTTAGGGAAGAAATAGTAAGAGCGATAAGGGGTGTGAGGAATGAATTAGCAGCTAGAGTGGATATGAATGTTATGCGGTTTTTTCGCCATGTTGAGAGGACGGAAAATGGTCGTCTGCTGAAGAAGGTAATGAATGCAAGAGTTCATGGGACAAGTGCAAGAGGAAGGCTAAGGCTTGTATGGATGGATGGAGTGAAGAAAGCCCTAAGTTACAGGAAGATAGATGTGAGAGAGATGAAAGCGAGTGTTAGGAATAAAAAAAGAATGCCAAGCGATTGCGATGCAGTTACAATAGGTCCTGCTGCTACCTAGGGTCGCCCAATAGTGACTGCTGAGGTAGTGGTAGTATTAGAGTCAGCATATGAAGATTCAATTGTGATGGAATATGGCGAATTGTTATGATAGATATATATGTACATTATATTTTCATAAAAGTATTTGCAGATATTTTACACTAAACTCAAAGTAGTTTATTTGATGAATTAAAGTGGTAATTACTTTATTTGAAAGCTGATTTTTACTGATTTGGAAAAGCCGAGATATATTAGAGGAATCTGAAGCACAATACTCGAAGACATGAAATATTTTAGCTTTGAACTGTCTTTAATAATAAATGCTAAATATCATTCTTTCCAACATTCATCAGCATGGAGGCCTCTCCCCACCTATCTCTCTCGAAAGGTGACGAGAGTTACTTGAGCAACATTACCCAAACTTGCATCTCTAACATTGTCATTTGATGTAAAAAAATCCGTGATTGCAGTCTGGAAATTCGTATTGTTGGCCTTGATTTTAATACTACATTTGACCGTATTAATCAGGAGGCCTTACTCTTCATAATCAAACAGTTGGTAGTACAGTAGTTGGGTCTTTTCTTAGCATCATGAATTTTTAAGTAATAGATTGCAAAGAGTTGTTGTTGATGGGCATCATAGTGAGTACAGGAATGTAATATCTGGCGTTCCACAAGGTAGTGTTCGTGGCCCGTTACAGTTCCTACAATATACCCATGATAGGTGATTTCACATTGAAAACAAGCTCGTTGCATATGCAGATAGTGCTAGTCTCTTTGCATAAATTCCGTCTCCTGATTGCATATCTGGGGTTGTTGAATCCATTTACTAGATCTCTAGCTAAAATTAGTGCAGGATGTAGATTTTGGGGAATGAAGTTGAATCCTGATCAAGCTCAAAGTATGATTGATATTAGGTCGAGGACAGCGGCTCCCTCTCAACATTGAATATGTTTCTTTAACTTTAAACGACTCTTAAAATTTTAGGTGTGATTTTTTACTGTAAATATACTTTTGTGATACAGATAGAATATCTTTAAGATTTTTGGCATACAGTGTATTTTGTCTTGTTTCGAGTATTGTTCTCCTGTCTGGTCGTCAGCTGCTGAATCTCCTATTAATTTGTCAGACAAAATCTTGCTGTATATGTATATATATATACTTCATTTATACATACATACATATATATATATATATATATACATATATATATATATATATATATACACACACATATATATATATATATATATACATATATATGTATATATATATATATATATTCATGTATATATGTATATATATATACATATGTTATATATATATATATATATACGCATATGTATATATATATATATATATAAATATACATACATGTATACATGTATATATATATGTATATATATATATATATATATATGTTATTCCTGATCTAGATACTATGTCTGGCACCGTTGTTCAGTTAGTTCTTTATGCATATTGCATAATATTTTTCATAATTCTGACCACCATATGCATTCAAATTTTGCCAGAGTGTACCCTCTTTTATGTAGTACTAGGTATACAGTTAATTTTAACAGCCTTGCATTCTCCATCATAAGGTTCAATAATACATAGTTTTCTAGAAGTTTTATTCCAGCTGTGGCCAAATCTTGGAAAGATCATCTTAATCGGAGAAACTTTAGAAGTCCAAACTTGTAACAAAAGTTTTTATATTGAACAGGCTGACAAAAGTTTCCCTTCATAGTTTATGATTAATTATGACAGATCTATTTTAACGTTCTTACTGATATTAAGACATTTTATATTCATTATTTATTATTCTCATGTAGTTTATTTTTTCCTTCTTTCCTTTACTCACTGTACTATTCATCCACGTTGGAGCCCTCGGGCTTATAACATCCTGCTTTCCCAACTATGGTTTTAGCTTAGTTAGTAATAATAATGTAACTGTATACTCTCTCAACGCCATTCTTATGTAAATCTGTAATGGACAACAGACTAGTGCCATTAGTCGGGTATATTAAGAGATCTCTATTAATTATTTCATAAGAGAAAAAAAAAAAAAAAAAAAAAACATATAAATACCTTTGACAAGTTTCCGAAATGGACTCTTCATTGTATGTGACACCCGAAAACTAGAAATTTCCCTATTGGCGATTGAAACGCGAAATTGCCATTTAGGGAGTTGAAGTCTTTTTTGGCGGGTCAGTTTTCCCTCTCACGGTACATTTGTATTTCATCTATAGTTTTATTTTCTTCCATCTCGGAGCTAATCGAATCCTTTCATTGGCCGGATTTATTTTAGAAAAAGCTATGCAACTAATAAGAGGGAGAGAAGGGTTCATTTTGATATGATGAATTCCAATCTACTCACTCCCCTATATTACAGCTGTGGTTTCTATATTAATTTTGTAATAATGGTGGGGTAAAAGGCATGGTTTGAAAACTGGGTTTCATTTGTACCTTTAGCCTTATGGTATATAAATTTATAATGGTAGCACAAATGGAAATTCAAGCTTGATTTGTTTTTATATCGTGGATATTTATTAGAGATATACCCGTATGGATATTAAATTTTAGTAATTGCATTACCAAAATATACAATTATTTGGCAATTTTTGGTATACTAAACCTATTTTTATCTGACTTTCATAGATATATCGTACAAATGATATATTAAATTCATTTTGATTTGATACATCGTTACTTACTGTGATTAAAGCACATGTATATTGACAGGATGTATATATACAAAGCTATTTTCAGGATTTGGAGGAATTTTTTTCTTTTTTCTTAAGTTAATTCCATTACAGCAGTATTCCTTCTATGCATACCATAACTGAAAACTAATGACAATTTGCCTTAGTTTTCTTATTTACAAAAAAATTATCTTTTTAGAAAAAAGGAGGATCGATGTCACTATAAGGAGAAACATATATTCACGTAATATTATTACTTTTTTTTTTTTTTTTCAAAAGACAATTCGTATAAAATGATAGATACTGTTTACAAGACATTTGAGTCTAAAATCTTGTGTCGGTGTACTTTGACCCAATTTAAGTTATTCGATTGCGATACTTAAATAATTCTTAAATGTTACTTCATTGGTCTTACAAAAGTATCCCATGTTAACACATTCTTTGGATTTTTAAATGTACGTTGTGTCTTCTGATAATTTCACTAATGAGATGCCCTACGGTGATAAGCTATCTTTATTATTTGAGACCTTATCTTGCTTTAGTTAGTGGTATGAAGTACAATATGTACATAATGAATTTTAATTCCTAACTCATCTATTTTACTGTTATTTATCATGCCTTCTTCAAAGTACCTTGTCCTTTGGTTGACGTTTTTGTTTGTTTGTAGATAAGACATACAGCATCAAATATTCTCTTGATCCAGTTTTATATCTTTTTATTATATTTCCACTCAATAAAGATGGAAACTAAAAAAAAGATAAGAAAAAATGGACCATTATAAAGCTTGAGGAATAAAAGAAAAGGCTTATTACTAAAGCTTAGTAGGAAATGGTGAAATATCTGACAGAGAACATAATATGGTTCTTACAGAGAGATATATTGAAAAATGAGAATAGAAAATATTCAAATGTAAAAGGTTATGGCGAAATATTCGAATGAAGTTACCAATGAAATAACACAATGAATGTATGTAGGACTTTTTAAATTCAATGGAATATTAAAAAAGGAAAATAAAATATCTCAATTAGAACCATAGGACAGTATGCTGTTAACTGCCTTACTTAAAAGACAAGGGCAATTAGAGAGATAACTTTCGCATTAAGTCTTCCTTAAGTAACCCTTTAACTTTAAAATGGAAAAGACCACATTGTTATGGGATGGGGTCAGATGTTTCTGTCTATCCGAAATATATTACGCAAGCAACGATTGATAACCACTCATTTTCAAAAAGACCAAGTTAAAATAATTGTCAATTAGGTTACTGTAGGTATTCTAATTTCAAGGAAAGGAATCAAACATTCCTGAATTACTAATTTTCCACAACAACGTTGTTGATAGGATCTAGTTACAGGCATTGAAGGTAAACTATAAATCAGCATTATCATCCATTCAATTAATACCTCATCATAAATTAAAGCTGCTATTAGATCCCAGTGTTTAAACTTGAACATGTAGCTATTACCTTAAATTCTGCTGCTTTTTGACCCTAGATTACCTTAAAACTTTCCAACTCCTTTAATTTGAAGCTAGGTAAACCAAAATTACCTTTCAAATATCATTACCTTAAAATTACCTTTCAAATATCATTACCTTAAAAATTACCTTTCAAATATCATTACCTTAAAAATTACCTTTCAAATATCATTACCTTAAAAATTACCTTGAAACCATACAAAATACCTGAAACTAAGGTAATTACCTTAAATTTCAAACCCAGACAATAAATGTCATGCATCGCCCTATCTGAAGCAAAACGGAGACGATCAGAGCAAAGGGCAATTTTCAGCAGTAAATGGAGGCGAATGGAGATTACTCTCCGAAGGACGTCCTCCGTTCCGAGGAACAATTAAACTGCGGAATGGAAATGTAATGACCTCTCCGTGTCCAGTCGGCAATCCAAGGGAAGGCAATTTCAGGCGACGTGGGTAGCACATCCTGATAGCTGGATACTTGTCGTTCGTGACAGGCAAAATGAAAGATGAACTAGTTATTCTGATGGACAATGAGTCTTACATTGCAATGAAATAATTTAATTGTCTTCCTGTGTTTGACTTCGTTGTAAAATCCAATTAAACATTCACTTATATTTCTTATTCTTTATTTACATGAAAATGTGACCTCGGTCATAGCAAAAAAATTTTATCCTTCGCCAAAGATTATGTTTCGATCTAAGTTGCGTTCTCTGCGGTCCTGCTCACTGAAGTACTTAAGTTAATTGCATATTGATTGGTAAGATGCATATAAGTATTTGATATTTTCATTCTTTTATTAAGAAAAACATAAATATTATCAATTTAATGACCACTAAAGAAAAGCATTATGAAAAATAAAGTCTTTTGCAGATTTTTAATTACTGCAATGAACATTTCCTTTGTCATTCTATCGGACATTGATTCTTCAGTTGTTGTACAATGGCTGAAGATGTTGAAATGCATCCTCTGATTAAGTAGCATTAAATAAAAGGACTATGGAATATTTAAAAAAAAAAAAATAAAAAATAAATTTATGTAAAATTGGGTCTCGCAATAAAAGAAAATTCAAAACAGAAAAATAAATTTTTTTTTTCGTGGCGAAGTCATATTGTGTTCAACAACCTTATCCATTTCAACGAGCGATTTAACAGTTGATCTACACGGACACAAAACTTTATTGAAATATATTAAAAAGTTAATTACCTCAGTAGACCTTGATAATGGATTCATATAAGCCATCCAATCAAGGCTTCTGACGCACTTAGCTATTAATTGGAAAGCGTTGTTCGTATTGCATTAGAAATGACTTCGTTCCCTCAGATTCCTCTTCCAAACAAATAGGTCTTTGCTTCTGAAGAAGTAAAAATAGACTTTTTTCTAATTGTGAAGTTTACATAAACATATTCTACAACATTATGAAAATAGAAACATTATATTTATTGACTAATTTCTCGGTTAATACTTGTTATATATTCATCTCTTTCATCATATATTGAATCGAATGCAGTTAGTTTTCCCAGTTGTCATGGAATTCCATAGCTGTTGGTGATGGTTGTAAGTTATGAAATCTTCAATCTCATTACCTTAATTTCATTTTTTGTAAGGAAAAAATTTTGTTAACCTACAGAATTATAGGTCATCAAAATAATAAAAAACTAAAAAAAAAAAATATCTCAACTTAATTTTAATGACATATTTTATACTAAAACTTCAAAGCAGAATAAAGCATTTCTGGATTTTCTATGGACTAAATTATTTTTTATAAAACATTATCATAGTATGATATTATCATCATTGATATTATTTGAGTATTCTAGCAACACATCTAAGCTTAGAAATGTGATAAATAAGGTACAAAATTACATAGTTAAGTTTTGAGCTCTACTTATCTCCTTTAAAATACTCCTAACCATACGCCTATCTCTCTTATGTAAAACTAGATTTCCCTCGCCTTCTCATTCCACATAAATTTAATTCTTTCTGGTTTCATTTCTTACTTCCTTTAAGCCATTGTTTCCCAACCTTTCTTTAAATGATTACCCCAAAATGTTATTTCCAACTAATCAATTACCCCATTGAACATATACCCGGTAACATCGGATGTTTTTTGC
>NC_090746.1:92470486-92472986 GCF_036898095.1 Palaemon carinicauda
TTATATATATAAATATATATATATATATATAGTATATATATATATATATATTATATATATATAGATATATATATATATATATATATATAATATATATATATATATATATATATATATATATATATATATATATATATAACTTCTCTAGCGTAATTATATATGATATATCTTTTCAAATAACCCAGTATAAGTGATAGGGAATATATGAGAAAGTTGTAAATGTCCTTATAAAATAAAAATAAAAGAATAAACTGTTTGAAAAAATAATCTGCTCGCCATATGACGCTTGAACAAGGAAGGAAATACAGTTTTTATTAAACTCGGCTTTTTCCTATCTTTTTGGGGCAGTTTGCAGGGGTCGCAAAAATAAAAAAAGGACCCGATTTTATGTTTTTCACTTGAAATTTTGAAAACGATTTGCCTCTAAAGAGAAAAGTGGAGTTTTCATTCATCTATAAAACTATGGATCACACTGACAATTGTGATTTCACAAAAAGGTTTTTATTCTAACAAGTGACCTACATAAACTTTCTGGCTTTTCTATAAATGAATAAGAGCAATTCACTACTTTTGATATTAATTTCGTGCTGGTATGGATTTTGGTTTGAGACCCAAATTAATAATAATGATAATAATAGGGAAGCGGGGAATATGTGGAATGGAAGAGTACCCCTGGATACAGTCCAGTTTATAGCTCAAAGGCAAGTACTCGGGATGGGAATGATTAAGGAAATAGGGAGAAAGAGAAGTTCAGGAGAAGAATAAAAGAGAGGGGCAGACCCTCTCGCGATATTAGGGAATTGGTATTATTATTAATTTTACAGTTGTATTGACCCCAAATTATCATGAGCACAAAATCATATGAAAATCTATTGAACACTTGTGAATTACCTGATTACATCTCTTATTCCTAAAAACATATGTTGCCGGGAAGGAAGGAGATCCTAAGTGAATGAAAACGAGAAGGATACAAAAATAGGCATTTGAACACGAGGGGAGAGTAAAGTAGATTGACTTGTGTCCCTTGGGAAAGATCCTCTTCTCTTAAAGCTGGGCAATTTCCTCCTTCCACCGGACAATCTGCAGTTGTTTATTCCCGTGGAATCCCTCAGTGTTGGCCACTTTGGTCTCGGCTCAGTTTGGATAGTTGTGTCTCCGGCCGTGGCCTGGGGACAGAAGAGTCTCCGGGTCTGCAATGGGAAGTGGTCTTTCATTAATCGGGTTTTCTGTTTCCATTGTTTACATTTACTTAGGAATTGAATAATATGAATGTAAATAGAATGTCATTCGAAATTCGGTTATAGGGATTTTAATCCCCAACTGAGGTCATCAATGTGGAATAGATTTTATATCTTTTTGGTTGTGAATCTTATCTAAATGTTTGTAAATTTAGAAATTGGATCAAAAAAGGGTTCATATATTATCGGTTAACATAAGAATATAAATATTTTCATGACATACATAAACACACACACACCACACACACACACACACAAACACACATATATATATATATATATATATATATATATATATATATATATTATATATATATATGTATATATATACATATATATATATATATATATATATATATATATATATATATATTATATATATATATATTTATATATATGTATATATACATATATATGTATCTCTCTCTCTCTCTCTCTCTCCTTCTCTCCTCTCTCTCTCTCTCTCCTCTCTCTATCTCTCTCATCCTCTCTCTCTCTCTCTCTATATATATATATATTATATATTTATATATATGTATATATATATATAATATATATATATATATATATATATATATATATATATATACATGTATATATACACACATATATATATGTATATATATCTATATACACACATATATATACATATATATACACACATATATACATATAATATATATATATATATATATATATAGTATATATATATATATATATATATATATGTACACGTATATGCATGTATATACATATATATATATAATATATATATATATATATATATATATATATATATATATATATATATATATGATTTTATGAAAATAGGTCTTATCTATGCAAATATAGGTATGCATGTCTGTATTTAATGTATTTAAACATATACACTATGAATTTATGCACGTATGTATGACATTATATGTATTTACAATTTTAGAAGTTATGCCTTATACGGTAAAATCCTGGCAAGACATTCTCATGATTATATGAAAATAGTCCCCGAGAGAACCACTTGTACCGTGAACGCATAACCTCAAAAGGGCCCAAAGAAAATGCTGCTATAAAGCTTCTTGTTACGCTGATGAAGACATTCAGGGAACTTGTGGCAAAGACGTCCACCCTGCGTCTTTAAAACTTTCTTAAAAAGGCTCCCAGCCAAGCATATGTTATTTTCCCTTGAATATATATTACTCAAACGTCTTCTCTTGTACCCTGCATTAATTGCAGTGACATTGCCAAGTCAAGAAATAGAATTACAA
>NC_090746.1:92477986-92480486 GCF_036898095.1 Palaemon carinicauda
TATATACCAGATGATTCACTGATTAAACAACCAGCAACATAAACCTATTTCTATTAATTGTTTTCTTCTTGAGTCACACGAAAGAAACATATAAAATATATGCAGCTATTTCCTTACCTCCTGATTCACTAAACTAAAAGACATACTTTTCATTCGTTTCATGGAATAGTTTACACGTTTTTGTAGGTTTTATTTTGCGTTGATGCTACTTTTTACGGGAGGGGACACACCATGCAACAGCTAAAAGATTCATTAAAAACAGGGATTAGATTATGGGATAATGCAAAAGTTAATAAAGTCGTTAAAAGACTACACCGAAATTTGGACATGACCTAATCGATGGTTGTACCGTCTGGATTTCAAAAAATTTTCAGCCAATCTCAATATTTGCAAGTTTGTGATGTCGTAATAAGACAAGGTGGTGTAATCAGCTTACACCTGTTTTATTTTTGGTCATATGGGATGCACCTGTCTACGATGTTTGCCACATTGGCCATTAAGACAACATGCTTACAGTATTCGCAAATTTTAATACCCAGTTAACCCCTTCACTTGTCTCTCTCCTACCGCGTAGGAATTCAAGCTTTCCTCTCTCTTACCTTTTATGGGAAGTTCATGTTCTCATAGTAGCTGAAGCTTTTATTTATATAAGGAATAAGAGCAATATTATTTCCTATTGACTTCGTCGAGCTCATAAGGCAAACGAAACACAGATGAATCACATTTATACGATGCATGGAATCACCTAGTTAGTTTCTTGAGAATTCCAAATGAGTCGGATTTGAGAAAACACAGTTCAGCTTATGACTATACAACTGTAACAAGAAAAAATATGGCTTTTAATTAAATTACTCTCTAAAAGATAATAAAGTTAGTTTCAAGTAGAATAAATAAACAAAGACTAAACTTTTGATCAATAAATGTTAAATTCAACTTGATGCAATATGTGTGATATGATGCAGATGTGCAAAAAGATCAGAGAGATAAATCGCTTTTGGAATTATGCTGTTATCAATTAGGAATTCGAAAACGTCAACAAAATAAGAGAGTAATCAAATAACTTACTTTTTAATTGCATTAGCTTATACTTTGGCTCCTTCCCGCTTCTAACTTTCCCTTTTATGCTAATTGCTGAAATAATCTCAGAAGAAAATTTCCTCTGCCATCAAAATAAAGCAAATGTAGGAAATAATTTTAGTTCTGTGATCATCAAAACTTGGCAAGTCAAAATGAGATGCATGAAATCACTTTAGTTTTTATATTATACCAAGAAGGGTCTTTTATAAGTGTTATTTCTTTTCTCTTAGATCAAGTTTCATCAACACGAAGATTTTTTTTTTTAATGAAACGATTTTGAATATTTTCTTTTAGTTGCGTTTTTTATGTAATATTTTTTTTTTTTTTTTTTTTTTTTTTTGTAGAGTAACGTTGGCCGAGCATCACATTATGTATAACAGTTTTGATGTAATAGACAGATAAATGGAAGGGTTAGACTTAAGCTTCAAAAAATATTTAAAACCCTATTTAACGAGTTTCAAGAACTGGTTCCCATGAAAGGAAAATCCCTGTTCGGTAGTCAGTAATATAATAGTAGTTTGCTGTTTAATCTAACTACACCTTCAAAGAAGAGTACGCCTTAAGAGAAGACATCTTTAAGATGTTTATAACATAAATGTGTCGACGCTATCCGTAACATTGTAAAGGTAGGGTTACCAGATTACCATATTGAAAATAAGAAACACTATTTAAATTTATCCCCATATGTATAAATTTATGCCTACATACCCAGCAAGACCAATATATCATAAAACGTATGTTCCGCTCATCAGTCCACTGGATATACACGCTTAACATTAGCATTATGCACTGGAATGATAAATAACTAATCTCATAAGATTAAGTCCTCTGAATATTGTTTTTGAAATTTTATCATGCAAAGTTTCAACTAAGAACAGTTATAAGGAGTAAAAAAAATTATTAATAAGATGAACAAAATCGGAACGATAAGAGTGTCACAGAAAGGTCAATGCGGGACAGGAGACAAAATTATCAAATCTGAGACTTGTCAAAATAAACATGGAATATTTATTTCATTCCTTACTATAATATACCAAGAAAAAGCGTTGATGTACTACAGGGATAGAAACAAAAAAGTGTGGAATTCATATAATGAACTTAAAGACTTAGAGGATGTTATATTCATTTACTAGTGAATCCAGCCATTGCTGTAGAATTCATATTATTAAAATCTATTTTGTTGATAGAAAGAAAAGGAAAATCCTATAAGCGTGTTAGTACAAATTATCGTACTTATATTTTCAATAATATCAATACAGAGTAATTTTAACAAAATATTGACAAGATCCGTAAAATTAGAAAATGCAAAATTAATGGTTTATACAGGTCTTTAAATGCAAGGTCCACATTCCACTACTATAGTTTGCATACTCCTCGTGCTCTAAGACCAGGAAAAATAAACCATGATGATATTCTTGCACAT
>NC_090746.1:92487986-92495486 GCF_036898095.1 Palaemon carinicauda
AATAGCAAGCATTAGGTACATGGAAGGACCATAACCTCGAAATATGTCGAGTTTGCTTATTTGAATTTCTTCTTCCACAAACTGGATGGAAACTGGGTGTTATTTAAATATATTCCAAATTTTTATGTTTAAATAGTCAAATTTATGTAATGTAAGCTGGAGATTTAAAAAAAAAAAATATCAATTTGTATTCAGTTTATGGGAAAATATTAATTTATATTCAGTTTACGGGAAAATATAGCTACTCCAATTTCCTATTTAATCTGAATCTAATGAATGGGAAAGGGACATATCTTCCTCTAAAAAATTGCATATTTTGTAAAAAGAATTCACAGTAAAATTTATTTTTTTATTTATAATGTTAGGGTCTGTTGATAGATACGAAATGCATAATAACATCCATTTACTCGTAGATATAATACAAACAATATGAAATCTCTTTTAAATTCAATGGACAAATATGCCAAAGGTTAACTTATATGATGTTTCATGCTGTCCAGTGAAATCTTATGAGATTATCTGTTGTATACTTAGGACTAGCTGGAAAGTACTGACGAGGTTTTATATATGTAGAAATTTATAGTTAAAGACGGATCACCTGACCTGCCCTATTCAATAATTTTAATTTCTATTGACGAGGGTTTTGGGGAAAAATTCATGATCCCGTGTTACTAGCCATGACAATCTAAATGTATAATTTTCTTTCATTTTGTACTTTTTGCGAACTATTACCATAGTCCATTTCTTTTAGCGATGCATAATTGCACCGACTCGCGGCGGTGCCCTTTTAGGTCGGAAAAGTTTCTTGATCGCCGATTGGTTAGAATTATCTTTACCAACCAATCAGCGATCCGGAAACTTTTCCGAGCTAAAAGGGCACCGCCGCGAGTCGGTGCAAATATGCATCGCTAAAAGAAATGGACTATAGGCAGTCACTTGCAGGGAAAGGTCAAGCCATAACCCTAGTAAATGAAATCCGTGTATCAATCTCAATATTATTTATGGATTTTTGTTCTCAAATAAATTTCCTTTATCTTTTATATTTAGCCATATCTTACTATTGAATAAGCTAGATTTTTCTCTCTTTAGTATGTATGATATACAGTTAACTACTCTGAGATCAAAAGCCCCTTGCTGGCCTAAAAATTTCCCACATTAATAAAACAAGCTTTACTGTTTTCACATCTGTAGGGAATCATGAGCGATTATTAGTTTTCTCTTTATTCTTTGTTTACTGCGGTTGGTAGGTGTCCATTATAACTGTTTATAATCAATTATAATCAGCTATTCATGAAATTAATTAGTGTAGCAATATTTTTTATTAAAGAAAAATGCCCGAATTTACTAATTGTATGTAGAATTAAGATGTCCATCATTGAATTTTTTTAATGCAAGTTATAAGTAAGAATATTGTTTTGCTTTTATATCTAAGAATTATGAATTAAGGAGAAGAGGCAATACTTAATATATGGTAGCTAATAGCAATGATTAATACGTCGCCATATAATATTCATAGTAATTCCACCCTTATTTCCTCTCGTGATATTTTTGAGTTTTCCTTAACCTGCCAGCGGAGGAAAAAAACAGGATTTTTTTTTTTTTTTTAATCTATCTTCATTTTAGACCATTCCTTACCGGTACTCATTAACTTGGCTGCTCTTTAGCTACTAGCTCGAGTGTAGCAGAAAATAGAATGTAATGGAGAGTATGTGAAACAAGCACCATCCATAGAAATAAGGAAGAAAGTCTCTCTCTCTCTCTCTCTCTCTCTCTCTCTCTCTCTCTCTCTCTCTCTCTCTCTCTCTCTCTCTCTCCCAGTCAAAATAAACGACAAAAGACGTTTATGGCAACTCAAGGTAATTATTCTGTATTTCCATAATCACTATTCTATTGTGAATTTTTATGCTAATCACCACCTTGGTCACCTTTCTAACTATAGCGGCTTTCAAGTTAAAAACGACAAGCAACCTAAACTACAAAGGCCATTGAATTGTAACCCTTATGTGACACATTGGACCATATAAATACCTAGAATTTTGGTTAAAAGAAATTGTTGTATAGAACACCTTTTCCAGGATCGTCTCAGTACAAACACATATTTAGAGTTCACGAATAATAGTCTGAATTCTGGAATATTCCACGAACCTTAGCTTACTCTCTATCGCTAGTGGTTTTGAAGGTAACATATCTTGATGCAATTCCTGAGAATCTATCCATTGAAGGATAGTGGAGGCTGCAATATAGTTTATCGCGAAGGGAGAAGGACGGTTACTAGAATAGGCTTTCTACCTAGAAAATTGTTTCCACATTGTGATTTAGGTGTCGCTGTTATAGAGGGATAGGAAAGGACAGACATACAGAACTAACAGAGTTCAGATGCCATGTTAAGGTGATTGGAAATTGGGTCCTAGTTGTATGGGTGGTGGAAGTCGAGCACAGGCCTGATTATATCAGTACCGAATACAATTTTAATATTTGAATATCCTTAGCTGGTTTTTTATCAATAGGCTCTATGAAAATGTGAAAGGGATAAGGACCATAAGCTACGAAGCTTCACCATTTTATATATTAAGGGATATAAGGAAAATTAAGAAAAAATACTAAGGCCAAACTACTACTACTACTACTACTACTACTACTACTACTACTACTACTACTGTTGCTTCAAGCATGTGGAAATATAGAATAATGTTTTTTTTCCGTTTTGTAAGAAATATAATTCATATGACTCCCATCCCTTGTGGCCAACAACTATGCCAGGGGTATGAAACTTTTACCGTCGTTTATCATATAAATATCATGCATTATTTCATCTTGATACATAATAAGTTAAATAGTTCCAAATAGAGCTTACTTATAAAATATATAGCTGTCCATGCAAATAACAGTATGTGATTCTCTGTTGAGAAATATCCTGTATCAGGGGCAGGGGTTTGGGGACAATGCTAGTAATAACCTTTGTATCAAATATGCTCATGTTTAAATTTCATCACGCAAGACCTCTATTAAGCGTGAAGCAACATGCGTGCCATGAGACCGTGATTATCCTCGCAATGGGCTGTTGCCTTAACACGTTCAACTTTCTCGGGACAGTTTGCAAATAAGTGTCCAGTAATTGGACCTAAAGCTTATTTTAAGACAGTTTCAAGGAATGTCTCCTGTACTGATACAGAAATAAAATATATTATACTGTCTTTTATTTTTTCTTGTTTTTTTATTTTCTCAAAATGTCTATTTGAAGGTCTTATTTATATGCTGGGAATGACTTTCAATCAAATAAAGATAAATAAGAAATCAAAGTTATCGGGAATTAACAATGGTAAACAAATTAATTCACTCCTTCAATTCTCAGCCATTGCTCCTCCAATAGATAATATTGCAGAGCTCTGAGATAGACGCACTTACAAGGGTAACTACATCAAAGACAGAATGGAAAAGAAGTTAGTAACAGAATTAGGGAGCTCAAACCTTTAACAAAATTCGAGGTACACATGGATTTTTTTTATTTATACAAAGCTATCCAGAGAAGATTTCACAGCATATGAAGTTTGCAACACGTTAATATTCCGGCAAACGAATTTATATCCATTACCAAAGACCCAAAGACCCAAAGCTGAATTTTTACAATTTAAATAAAAAAAAAAAAATTATAATGGAATATCTGACTCTCGTAATAAGTTTTTTTTTTTTTTTTTTTTTTTTCTTTGTTAATAAAATCATACTACCTCAACAAACAAACAAACAAAAAAGTTTAGTAACTTCCATGGCCAGCATAATTTTCAAAAGCAATATATATTTTCGCTGGGGAGAGAGAGAGAGAGAGAGAGAGAGAGAGAGAGAGAGAGAGAGAGAGAGAGAGAGAGAGAGGGAGAGAACTTGTTACGAATGAGTATTAATTGGAAAATATAGCTATCCATGCATACACGTTCGTCTCAGGTTTTATAAGATACTTAGAAAAAAGAGTCGATCGTGAACATGCTGTCCTTTCCAGACAAAGAATACAGAATCCCTGGGCAGTAGGATTAGCTCATGTGGGTTTTTTCGGTTACTTAATCCTTTTTACAATAGTGAAAAAGGATTAATATATTCATATTATCAAATACCTGGAATTAGATTATATAAAACATTTATAATAACTGTTTTAATTGACATGTCTGTTTTGACGTTGTTACTTATTTTAGAATTATTTATTGTTAATTTGTTCTCTTCATTTATTTATTTCCTTATTTCCTTTCCTCACTGGGCTATTTTTCCCTGTTGGGGCCCCTGGGCTTGTGGCATCTTGCTTTTCCAACTAGGGTTGTAGCTTGGATAGTAATAATAATAATAATACATAACAAAAAAGAAAAACAATATAAAAGTCTCTTAGAAAAAAGGTTCCAACACTTAATGAAGAGTGTTTGAAGTCTTTAATCATCCAATGAAGATTACATTATTCCTTATCTCTTCTTTTCTTTTTTCTTATTCCGTTTCTCCCGCTATAAGTAATGTCAAAATTACATTAATTTGTTGGAAAATACCTTTAGTTATACAATCCTACAGTTAACAATTAAGGTTGCAATAACAAGGGGTTTGTTCTTGATTTGATATGAACTAGTTTGTAATATGTAATCTTCTACGAAAGCTCCCTTGTACAATTATGATATATATATATATATATATATATATATATATATATATATATATATATATATATGTATATATATATATATATATATATATATATATATATATATATATATATATATATATTACATATATATATATGTATATATATATATATATATATATATATATATATATATATATATATATATATACACACACACACACACACACACACACACACACACACACATATATATATATATATATTCACTTTTCAATGATAATATTTGTACATAATCTTTATAAGAAATATCTATCTAAATTTTAATACCCTGGTCACGAATAATTTGTATAGAATCATCATGTATGCAAAAGGGTGTTGATAAATCACAAACTGATACAAATAACAAGAGTTCAACGAATGATTTGTGAAATCCATCTCATAAGCCTAATCCACTTATTCCCTGGGACAATCTGACTTCCAATTGTTAGGGTGTAAAGTATGTCTTCAGATCCCATTCCTATATATTTCTTTTATTTGCTCCTTCTTACTCGAAAAAAGCCTATGACAATCAAGGTGTGGTACCAGAGTACTATATTAATTACCTTATATTTAGAGATAATGAAATTAACTAAAATCACTAAAATAGTTTTTAAGATTAATAAAACGTGTCTTAAAAAATTACACATAATTTGAATCGGAAAAAATGTTAGGCTTAACAAGTGGAAACAATTCATAAAAATCAATTAGAATATCTTCAGAATAATAAATTCATGTAATTTTAATCGTTATTCTTCATCCAATATCAGAGAAATATACATGAGCTATTTCCACTAAAAATAAACATTAGTGATACATTCATAAAAATATTATCCTGTCCAACATTTTATCCAAAAAAGACCTCTCTATCTAAATTTGCAGATTACATTTAGTATCTTTTTTTTTTTTTTTTTATATTTAATCTTACAGAAATTATCGTTTGGTATTTCAGTTCTACTGACTGAAATATCAACTATCTTAGAAACAGCTATTTTTATCATTTTGTTTTACGAGGATATGTAAACTAGATAGCTGCCAGTGGAGCAGAATACAGAAAAGCGGGAATCTTTGATACTTCTCTCAATTCCAGATTAAGTCCTTTTATTCAGACTTTTTTTTTTCGTTGATACGAGGTAACCTTTAGTTGCCCTTTGAATTCCATCGTTATTACAGTTTTTCAATATTTATTCATATAATCAAGAATAATTTTCTTTTGCATATTGCATAAAGAGATTTCATACTACAAACACTAACAGTAATGTTAAGGATATATCTTTAAAATATATATGAGTGGGAGGAAGTTGATTAGAACTAGCGAGAGAGAGAGAGACAAAGTTATAATGGTGGAGGGAGAAATATGTAATTAAGCTGTGAAACATGAAAAGGTATTGCTTTTTGAAAGAACAACAATTTAACCGGTTTGCTTTAATTGCATCAGGTATGCATGTAATGAATCAAATATATTTTTATATAATAAATCTTTCTACCTTTACCTACGGCGTCAATGACTTAGATATCAGGATGGCAGATAACTTATAATCAATGAATCAATCTACCTTTACTCATAAAACACACCTGATTGAGAATTCTTGGAGGATAACAGCCAATGAAGGTGCACACATAAGTTACATAACTGAGCCGATCACGTCACCATCCACGATGATAGCCCAAGAGCCACTGTTGTACGACACATGCACGATATTTCTTCCCCAATGTCGTGCAATATGTCGTGTTAGTGATGAAAGCTATCGTTCTGGGTGTGTAAAGGGTGCGGAGGTACTTGCGAGAATTTTGAAATGTTAAAAGATTCTGGACACAAATTTTCATGCCAATTTACCTTCACACATTCCGCAAGAAAACTTTAATCACAGACACAGCGAACTGCGCGGCATTGCGAAACCAAAATTATGCAAATGTCGTGAAAGAAACAAGAAACAGTAATCTCTGTTCTGAAACGATGGAAAGTTTCTTACGATTGTGGTTAATAGCTATAGGAAGAACTAAATAGCATTTCATCAGAGCAGAGGAACGGATGTAACCGTTAACGTGTTGACTTCACACAGAGGAAAAATCCTATCATTAAAAGGGTCATCCATTAAGTAATGGTGTAAATGCATTATTAACAGGGGAACTAATTAACATGTCTTTATTATAACGTTAACATAGGATAGAAGATTAGCCGTTTCACTTAATGTAAAAGGAGGGAATTGAATGTTCAATTTATGATATGAAAAAATCCTTCGCGTAGAAAGGAAAATAACCAGATATAAAATAAATGGAATTTCACAATTCATTGCAAAAACAAAAGAGAAAAGTTTCTCGAGGTACCCTTTTGTCTTGACGCTAATAACATCGGAATTCAATATTGGCTGTTTGCGCCATTCTGCAAATCAAAACTACTTCGTCAGCCAAAGCGTCTGCTGTCGAACAGAGACTGGAGGCAATGTCTTTGTAGGAGTCAAATGTTTATCGTGAATGCATTTACTTGGGTCCTGATAATATTCGAAATTATTTGAACCAAGAGGATTTTACTGCACAAATACTTGCTCATTTATCTCTCTCTCTCTCTCTCTCTCTCTCTCTCTCTCTCTCTCTCTCTCTCTCTCTCTCTCTCTTCTACCAAAGTCTCCTACCATCACCAATCAGAGGTGGCTAGCGTGGTGATGAATATGGCCAAATCCCAGACTTGAGCAAGGCAGGTCTGAGGTCTTTGTCGTGCAGTTGACTAGAAACGGCTGCACTTGTTTTTGTTATTATTGATGTGTATATATATATATATATATATATATATATATATATATATATATACATATATATCCATATATATATCTATCTATATATATATATATATA
>NC_090746.1:92497986-92505486 GCF_036898095.1 Palaemon carinicauda
CGTAACATGTTCGTTCAAATACTAAAAAATAAAACACAAGCACTAGTATAATTAAAGCCATTAAATAGCAACAAAAGATGATGTTTTAATCATCATATTATAACACCGCTGAAATAATTATAATAATAATTTTTTCCTCAATAAATATTGGTTAATATGTAAACCTTTTAATCAAAATCCACTTTGTCTTTGAGATCCATATAGATTTTATACATACGGCAATTAAGGGCATGAAAATATAATTATAAAAGGAAAATAATCCTGAATTCCTCTCATAAAAACTATTTGCAATTTCAAAAAGAATGAAACTACCATCACCTCAAAAAAAAAAAAAAAAAAAAAAAAAAGCCAAAGATTTAATTGACCATATTCTCTTTCACTGACATTGAAATGCAACTGAGAATTCAGTATTTACTCATTTTTCAATATACTGTAGTATTCTGTCTTCCTTACATTTAGTATCTGGTTATGTTTCCGAGGGAAATGATTTGGTACTCGGAGTTCTAAAGAGAACCTTTAAATCTCATACACAAACCTTCTAACTTCTCTTTATATCTTTATAAATAAGCTAATTGTAATCTGTCTTAAATACGTTTTCATACATCACGTTTAATAACACAAGTGCATTTTGTTAATCATACTACTTGTTTTTTAATAGCGTTCCTTTATATTAAAGAATTCAGTTATAATTACTATGTAAAACGAAGCCATCCACCTGCTCTATTTGCAACCAATGGCTCACTAATAAATAGAAAAAAAAAATATAATTTAAGTAAAGGCAGACATTGTTGCTATGCTTGATTCCACTGTTGGATATCAAGGGACACTTTGAAAATGGAATTTAAATACCTGGTATTTGTCACTTAAAGGTGAACGTATGTTGTGTGAAAGGATAAAGCAATGATGGAATCTTTATCGAATTTTCTTTATAATCGGTATTATTGTATGATAACAATGTTAAATAACAAATGTGCATAATCTAACTACTAGAAAAGTATTTTGAAAATTAGGCTTAGTGGATTTAATTTGAATATTTAATAAAATAATTGTTATATTTACGAATAAAAGTATCAATGGTTTTGAGCTTGAATACTAAGGAACAAGAAAAAAAAAAAAAAACATTGGAAATCTGATTTATCAGATACCATAGGTATTTAGGTAATGAATTAGGATGTTACATTAGAAATTAAAAATATACAATGATATGAGAGGTAAAATTAGATATGATCACTAAAGAGTGAAATCAGAGTCAGGCTCAGAATACTAGAGAAAATATAACACAAGAAAATTAAAACTGAAAACAAATATAGGCTTCAATCGCTAGTTTTCAGAGGGCAAAGATAACATATGGAAAGAGAAAAGATAAATCGGAGGGTATGGGGATAGGGCAGATGAATTACTGGAGTGTTTGATTTATACAAAGTCTTCCTTATTTCTCCACTCGTAAATCAAAAATAAAAGATGAAAATTAATCTATTTTTGTTATCTTGAACTGCTCTGGGCGATGAAGTCAAGAAATCCATTTCACATATTTTGAGTCGTAATAATATTTTATTTTTAATTTATTTTTTTATTTTTGAAGTTTCTTTGGTTTTAACACTTTAGAAAGATTTATTAACTAAACCGTAAATTTTCTTTTACTTTACTATTACTATGTTAAATATATACTCGGAAAATTATATAATTAGCTTCATTACTTTTCAAATTTGAAAAAAAGAAAACAAATAATGAGCAGGCTAAATGCGTAATGAATGTTGTTGTTAATAATAATATATACTTTTGAATACATCAACCAAAAAATACTTTTACGTAAATTTGAATCTTAGCAATATTAAAATATTTAGGGTACGGCTCCCAGTTTAAAGTCTCGGAATTCCGAATTCACAAGGAATGTCTTTAATGGTCTGAATAGCCAAGACGTGGAGACCGATTGGTTCCATTAGGGCGAGATTATCGTTCTGTCATGTATTCAGAATCAATTCTCCTGCTGCCGGAGTCCAATGCTCCGTTTCTGGTCGTCTAAAAAGGATGCGGTAATAATATTCGTTATTCTTGGAATTGATCAGTTGATTCTTGTTATATTATATTTTTGCTATCGTTTTTTTTTTTTTTTTTAACTATTGATTCTTTTATAGGTATAAAATATTATCATGAAACATGCACACCTGAGCTGGCCATTTGAAAAAATGTCCTCAAAATTCTCTCTCTCTCTCTCTCTCTCTCTCTCTCTCTCTCTCTCTCTCTCTCTCTCTCTCTCTCTCTCTCTCTCTCTATATATATTTATATATATGTATATATATGTGCGTATATATATATATATATATATATATATATATATATATATATTTATATATATATATATTTGTGTGTATATATATGTACATATATATATATATACTGTATATATACATATATATATACACACACACACACACACATATATATATATATATAAGTATATATATATATATATATATATATATATATATATATATATACATATATATATATATATATATATATATATATATATATATATATACATATATATATATATATATATATATATATATATATATATATATATATATATATATATATATATATATCCCAAGTGGAAGTAGGCATTGGATGCATGGTGTGAAAGAGCGAAACATAGGTATTTATTAGCAAGAATGAATATCTTTTAGATATCAATGAAAAATAAAATAAAATTTTTCCTTGAAAATAAATAGTCTTTCAAATGATTAATCATATTTATTGGTTGTGGTATACTAATAACAAACTATGAAACTTTCAAACAGTTCAGTACAGTAAACTTTGAATTTGCATCTCTATTATAACGGGTGATTCTGTTAATTTTCTGGGAGAGGAAGGAAAGATCAGTTCAGTAATATAGATTTCTTAGATTTTAGTTAATTTATATTTTGAAATAATATTTGTAATTGTAAAACATATTTTCTCAAAGACTCTTAAGTTATTTCCTCAATTATATTTTGAATATTTCTTTATGTCAAATATATTTTTAATCAAGGGGATATTCCAGTCAGAGAAGATTTAAAAAACTTCTATATAAAACCATAAGGGAAATGCTTCCGAGCTTAGAATATAAAGTTTTAACACGTAAATTTATATTTGTTTACATTACATTTAGTCAATAAGTTTATGTATCAAGATATCTTGAATTACTTGATTGTACATTATCTTATAAATTTCCATTCATAACAGTATTCCTTAGATCAGCATACAAATATCACCTTAAGGCTAAAAAAAGCGTTTACCCTTGTTTAGACTAACATAAAATATTTTTTTTTTCAAGATTATTATTCTGAAATAAAAAACAATATATAAAATATCACAATAGGAAACCAAACTTAATCTCTCCCTCTCTCTCTCTCTCTCTCTCTCTCTCTCTCTCTCTCTCGTGCTTACACGTTGTCCACTTATTCTTTACTATGTAATGGAAACTTATTTCAGATATCTTGTCGTCTAAAGCAAGATAAACACGAGTGGAGAGAAAAAATTGTGTTCCTCAGGTGACAAGGTAAATGAGGATATACAAGACGGTTAAATCCGGATTTGTTGTACCTTGAGAGTCCACTGAAATAAAGAACAGTCCTGGGGTTCCAAATATTTTGTTCATAATAAATCATTCATTTAATGTTAGTGATGGATGGGAAAGATCTTAACATTTTATTTTGAAGGATTACTTCTTGGAAATGCATTTACTTCCTAGTAAATCACAAAGAAAATTCCTATCATCTTAAAAAGGAAAGTGTATGATCAGTGTATCCTCCCCACTGTCACCTATGGGGCCGAAACTTGGAATCTAACAAAAAAGCTTTCCCTTAAATTACGAACAATGCAGAGGGCACATGAGAGAATTATGCTAAATCTAACATGGAAGGATAGAAAAACAGCTAAATGGATACCTCAAAAAATTAAAGTAATGGATATCCTTGAAACCATTAGCAAGCTTAAATGGAACTGGGCGGAGCACATTGCCAGGATGACTGACAACAGATGGACATCACGAACAACCTTCTGGATACCCCGAGGATACACAAGAAACCGAGGAAGACAAAAAACCCGCTGGCTAGATGACTTAGACCAACATAAGCAACAGTGGCACAGAATAGCTTGGGAAAGAAGTCTGTGGAGGAACCTGGGGAAGGCTTACATCCAACAAAGGACTTTTGAAGGCTGAAATGATGATGATGAAATCACAAAGAATGTGCATCAGTTATTTATGTCTTATGATTACTTTTGGGAATGTATTATTTTTCTAGTAAATTACAAAGAATGTTCATTAGTTATTTTATGTCTTATGATTACATTTGGGAAATGTATTTATTTTCCAGTAATTCACAAAACTGGCATCAGCTATTTATGTCTTATGATTACTTTTGGGAAATGTATTTATTTTACAGTAATTCACAAAACTGGCATCAGTTTTTTATGTCTTATGATTACTTTTGGGAAATGTATTTATTTTACAGTAATTCACAAAACTGGCATCAGTTTTTTATGTCTTATGATTACTTTTGGGAAATGTATTTATTTTCTAGTAAATCACAAAGAATGTGCATTAGTTAGTTATGTCTTATTTCATGAACCATGGATCTAAGCAGAGAAGTCATTAATTGAACAAAGGCTGCTTTACATAATATCCAGTACAAAGCATAATGTTATGATGAACTTTAAGAAAACAGTAAATACAACGAGTATGGATCTACAAGAGCCAAAACAGTTGTAGCAGGTCTTTAGATGTGATTTTGGCAAATCTTTCAAACATGGAAGACTCTATTCATGAATCCCATGGGATGTTATTTAATGTGCTAACAGATAGTGAATGTGCGGGAAGACCTATACAGATTCCACTTGATATGAACATTTGAAAAGTAATGGCAGGATATAATTTAGCTTACAGGGATGATACAAATAGTTCCCGATGATATGAAGGATAGAGACTAAAAGGAAATAGTTCCTTCCATCAAAGTAAGACTCTTACAGAAATCCCTTGATTGTGGTCGGGAAGTTCGTTTGATTGGCATTGATTTTAGTGCTGCCTTTGACCGTGTTAATCATGAGGCCCTTGTTTTCAAACTGAAACAGTTGGGAGTGGGTGGGTCGTTTCTTAGCATTATCATTGATTTTTTAAGTAATAGATCTCAACGAGTTGTTGTTGATGGGCACCATAGTGATTATAAGAATGTGATATCCGGTGTTCCCCAGGGTAGTGTTCTTGGCCCATTACTTTTCATACAATATACACATGACATGTGGTTTGGCCTAGAAAACAAGCTTGTTGCATATGCAGATGATGCTACTCTCTTTACATCAATTCCATCCCCTGAATGTAGACCTAGGGTTGGTGAATCCCTTAATAGAGATTTAACTAAAATTAGTGCATGGTGCAAATTATGGGGTATGAAGTTGAATCCTAACAAAACTCAAAGTATGATTGTAAGTAGGTCAAGGACGGTGGCTCCTCAACATCCGGATCTCAGTATTGATAATGTTTCTTTAAATATAAATGACTCTTTCAAAATTTTAGGTGTGATTCTCGACAGTAAATTTACTTTTGAGAAACATATAAGGTCTGTGTCTTCTTCAAATGCACAAAAAATAGGCTTATTGAGAAAATCTTTCAAGATTTTCGGTGATCAATCTATTCTGAAGAAGTGTTTTAATTCTTTCATTCTACCTTGTTTTGAGTATTGTTCTCCTGTCTGGTGTTCAGCTGCTGATTCTCATCTTAAATTGTTGGACAGAAACTTACGGTCTTTTAAATTTCTTATTCCTGATCTAGATATTAATCTCTGGCACCATCGTTCAATTAGTTCATTATGCATGTTGCATAAGATTTTTCATAACTCTGACCATCTTTTACAGTCAGATCTCCCTGGACAATTCTATCCTGTTCGTAATACTAGGCAGGCAGTTAATTCTAATAGCCAGGCCTTCTCCATCACGAGGCTCAATACTACGCAGTACTCTAGAAGTTTTATTCCAGCTGTGACCAAGTTGTGGAATGATCTTCTTAATCGGGTGGTTGAATCAGTAGAACTTCAAAAGTTCAAAGTTGGAGCAAATGCTTTTTTTGTTGACCAGGCGGACATGAGTCTTTTTATAGTTTATTTATGACATATTTGTTTTTGATGTTGTTAATAGTTTATATATGACATGTCTGTTTTGACGTTGTTACTTATTTTAGAATGATTTATTGTTAATTTGTTCTCTTCATTTATTTATTTCCTTTCCTCACTGGGCTATTTTTCCCTGTTGGAGCCCCTGGGCTAATAGCATCTTGCTTTTCCAACTAGGGTTGTAGCTTGGATAGTAATAATAATAATAATATGGATCTACAAGAGCCGGAACAATTGTAGCAGGTCTTTAGAGGTGATTTTGGAAAATCTTTCAAACAAGGAAGAATCTATTCATGAATCCCATGGAATATTATTTAATGTGCTAACAGATAGTGAATGTGCGGGAAGACCTATACAGAATCCACTTGATATGAATATTTGAAAAGTAATGGCAGGGTATATTTTAGCTTGCAGGGATGATACAAATAGTTCCCGATGATATGAAGGATAGAGACAAAAAGGAAATAGTTCCTTTCATCAAAGTAAGACCCCAATTCGCAAAAATACATTTTCTATTTGCAATGAAATCTAAAGGACCATATTATGAAACGACCTCAGTGATATGAAACATTCCAAATTAAAATCGTCATTTACATAGGAAGAACTAATAATCCTCTAGTTGTAATCTGATGACTTAATTTTACTCTGTTCTATAAGATATAATTAATCTATTAAGTAATTTTAAGACATATTTGATAAGGTTTTCATCTATAATTAATCTATTTTCTTACCATCCCTGAAATCTATTCTGGGCCACAAGTCAGCGAGCATGTTTGGTTTTCTATGAAATGAGTTCATAGAACATTAGCTTCAGACGGTAAATTCAGACAAATGGCTTAATTTGCAAGCACCTAACGGCTGTCTTAATTGCTTCTCTCTCTCTCTCTCTCTCTCTCTCTCTCTCTCTCTCTCTCTCTCTCTCTCTCTCTCTCTCTCTCTCTCTCTCTCTCTCTTTTCTCCAGACACTCATCTAAAAAAGATATTTCAATTAGTTCTTGAGAAGATGTTTGCAGTCGGTCTTTTTCCCTAGAAACTTTTGAAAAGGATCTTTTTGTCTGGGTTTCTTTGAGTTTGAGAGGAACGTGTCCAAGTCTCTTAAGAGTTGATGATTGAAAATCATTCTCTATCCTCATATGATAAGTTCTTTTTTTTTTTTAAACTCATTAGAAGTAAATTTTCTAAAAAAATACAAAGAAATATCAAAAACCTACATTCTTGACTATATGTGAGTAAGATTTATGCTCGGCAACTGTTTTTCTAGTCTATCATTTGATTATCTTCCAAACGCATCTGTTCTCTTCACGTGAGTACATCTAATATTGAAAAAAACTTTTCCTGTGGATTTCCTCCA
>NC_090746.1:92512986-92525486 GCF_036898095.1 Palaemon carinicauda
TGATCAATATCAAATAAATTTTAAGAAATAACAGAAAAAAAAATATTCGGAACAGGATATTTATAAGAAATATAAAAATATTACTCAACAAAAACCTCTAATCGATATTTCAGTTTAATTTTGGCGTTCTAGTATTGATGGCGTTCGATCCTTTATAACGAAAAAGTATTATTATAAATAATGTCTGATATGAACTGTATTTTCCAGGATAATGAAAGGAAGGGTATTGTTTCATGTTCAGTTTGATTGACATGTTTCTCTAACTTCAACCTTCTGTTCTGTATCTGTTCAGCTGGAAAACAAACCTTTTATATTTTATTTTTGATTTTATCTGCATATCAAGCATATTTTTTCTCTCTCTCTCTCTCTCTCTCTCTCTCTCTCTCTCTCTCTCTCTCTCTCTCTCTCTCTCTCTCTCTCTGCAGATTTTTGCTGGAGTTAGCAGGGAATTTCCATTCCGAATTTTCTGCAGTTGATTTGACATCAGATTATTTTACGCAAGAATATAAGAGAAGGAAAAGGCAAAGTGCTCTGCCTTGATATTTCACGTCTTTCATCGAACTTAGGAAATCATTGTGAAATTTTTGGGAGATCGCTTTATATCTATCAAATAAGATTTTTTTTTTCTTTCGCAATTCAGGGTAATAACGACACCTCTCAAATGAATGGTGTCATTATTAGAAATATAGCGATCCATTTATAGAGAATAAGTCATAATTATACATACACACACACTCACACACACACGCACATATATATATATATATATATATATATATATATATATATATATATATACACAAATACATATATATATATATATATATATACAAATATATATATATATATATATATATATATATATATATATATATATACACAAATACATATATATATACAAATATATATATATATATATATATATATATATATATATATATATATATATATATATATATATATATATATATATATATATATATATATATATATATATATATATACATATATATATATATATATATATGTATATATATATATATATATATATATATATATATATATATATATATACACACAAATACACACACCTACCTTAACGTGGTGAAAGGTCTGCACATCCCCATGATCAGCAATGCTATACCAGTCAGGGCAACATTTTTTATACTTTGTTGTGAGCGATCAGACCAAAATCCCCCATCATTACCAATCCACAGTGGCCAGTATGGGGATGAAAACTGACCAAACCACAGACGTGAATAAAACAACCCCGTCTCGGCCTGAAGTCTCCTGAGGCAGTGGAACAATTCCACAATGTGGCAGGTAGTTACATCCCACCTCAGCGGTTGCTAAAATATTCTGGACTAGACCAGGCCACAATTGGAAACTGAACCTTAAAGCCTACAGTGTCAGGGAACTGCCTAGGGAAAAAATCATGTGGCGTTACGAGTAGAACTGAAATAAATAATTTTGGGGTATGTTAGGATTGAGCGTAATTAGAACTGCTGAATCTTATATAGCTTTCAAAGAGAACCATATATTTTGCTTTGGAGGACGAGAAAGGAACTAAGATAATGAATACCGTATACACCAACAACTGCCCATACAGAGGAAGAAAGAAATATATATATATATATATATATTTTTGGGCTCAAGCCATGTCGTCCTGATGGAAGTTCCTATAGGGTAGCTTCCTAGGGTATATTACAACTACGGCGATATTCCCAGAGAATTTACCTTAAGGTACCAGAATTCTAACTCCTGGAGCGAGTATCCCTCGTGAAAGGGATATCGCGACATATCAGAGGACGTATTCTAGACACGTCACATGGCAATCTACGACCTGAATAGAGATTCGTCTCGTAGGAGGGAGATTGACGAGATACGAATTCGGGAAAGAAAAAGGGGAGCCGCTCCCAAGGCTTCCCTATCCCCCGATTCGTATGCGTGCCTGGCGCCAATCCTGGCGCCATCTGTATTCCTTTTTGCGTAGCTTAACAACTCGGTGTTTTTTCCTGTTTTTCTCGCAAATCTTGGATTTATTCAGCTTTTCATGGCTTCTCCGTCTTCGTTGGCCTCGGATAAGTTGAGTATAGTGTCTGTTATGTATAAATGTAGGCTCTTGGTAAAATTTTGAGTGATTAATAGGATTAATCTTTGATACAAGAGCCGTAGCCTACCAGAGGTGTCCTGGACACTGTCACTCGCTAGGTATAAATTAGTTAGTCAGAGTGACATTCCTGGTTGTTTTGCTTAATAAATTTTAGCTATTTAGCGTTACATAGGATTTCCTTTCGTGCTTAGTATTATTTGGCGAAGTATTCGCCATTCTGGCCTACGCTAGGCCATGTAGCCTAGTCGTTTGGTCCTAGTACTTAATGCATGATTTTGGTTTTTCCGAGTGTAATTAAAAGTTTATTAAAGCTTTAGGCTATTTTTTATACATTTTAGACTGTGTGGAATATTTCCAAGATTGTATACGTGAGAGTTTCGGTGAATTAGGTAATCGATTCTCTTGGTGCCTAGGTTAATTGCTTATGGAGCCTTAGTATACTTTATTATTCTCCCCGGTTGCTTTCTTTTCTTCGGAGAAGGTATGCAATCCCTTTCCCTCTGTTTAAGCCTTGGGCTTATCCCTAAGTGGTTTTTTCCGAATTTATTTTCGATAAAACTATACTAGGGTGTTACTGTACCTTCCTGTTCCAGCAGAGTCTGGTTCAAAGAGGGACAGAACAACAGAGTTTTTTAGTCTGGTCCGTGTTGTCTGGCTTGGGGCAGAGTTCCCCTCGCTGACCTAACACTTTTAAAGGGAGCTTAGCTCCCTTAGGTCACTATCGAAGGTTTCTGTAGTATGATTCCTCCCTTTGTGATCGACCAGACTAAAGTCCTGTTGCTGTTCTTGGGGAGGATAAAATCTTCCCTTGGGAATAGCAACGCCTTCCTTGCTTTGGTGCTTTGGAAGCTGGCAAGTATTGCTGGCCCTTTCCCTTAGATCTCCCTTAGGCTAAGACAGAGTTCTTGGCTGCGGGTGATCTGTCACTAAAGCAAGGTTGGCAGGACCCTCTTGTCCCTTCCCCCTCTATCTCCGTAATGGCCTAGCCATTACTGTACTGTACCTTGCCGGCCGGCAGAGCTGGCCGGCAGGGGTATTACTGTACCATATGTCATTCTACTTCTGGACCTAGTATAGGTTGGGATTTGGATTGACTAAGCCCATTGCCGGCCGGCAGAGACGCTGGACGGCAAGGGTCTTATGTTTTCGAGTGCTGCCCGGACCTCTCTTGGTCCCTCATCCATGCCGGCCGGCAGAGCCGGACGGCATTGGTCAAGGAAGCCTGAATTAAGTTTCTCCCCTTCCTTATATGCACTCTTTCGGTTGCCGGGCTGGGGGGGTTGTGTACACTCTTATCCCGGCATCCATTCTATTTTCTTCTAGTGCTGTACCTGTCCCGGCAGCCGGCCTATGAGGCCGGCTGCCGGCCTATGAGGCCGGCAGCCGGGCAGGGGTAGTCTTCTGGTTCTTTTGCTGCCGGCTGGCATCGGTCTTGTACCTTTGCCGGCCGGCTTATGTCAGTCCTTGTCTGCCGGTCACCAAGAGTGTGGCCGGCAGCTGGGTACTACCTTGTGTAGTTGCTGGCCGGCAATCATTGCCGGCCAACACTGGCTGTTGCTGGCCGGCAGCTGCTGCCGCCGGCACAGGCATTTGAACCAGAGGGCTGCCGCCCTATAGCTGTTAAGTAGTATACTTTAAAGCTAATTGTGGTGTGTGCCGGCCGGCAAAGGCAGGCCGGCACACATCCTCCTATACTGTACTAGTATTCTTCTGTATAGCATATACAGTAAGACGAAAACTATAGTAAAAGTTTAGGTACAGCACTGTATCTTCTAACACTATTGTGTTTTCTTACACAGCCCTTTGCTGTGGCCCTCAGACAGGAAGCAGAGTTCTTCCCCGTCTATTATCCAGGATTTTTAAAATCATTGCCTAGGTGTGAGCTCCACCTGTTTCCTATGGAAACCTTGCATTGGTTACTCTAGTAGAGATAAACCATTTTTGATTTTATTATCTGGAAGGCTGCAACAATGGGTTGTGAGGGAAACACAAGTGTGTGTCTTTCATTTATGAATTGTTATGCTATACTATGCATATCCAGTGATACATAGTTCACTTGATACTCATGGAAATTTCTTCTCTTTACAGAAGGACACTCCGAAGTGGGGAAGTGCTTTCTGCAATGTCAGCAGCAAGAACCTCTGCGGACATGAGTTTTGTAGGAGACACGCAGCATACGCTGTCTCCAAGGATGATCTCCGGTATTGGGACCCTCAGGTATGTACTGTGTGCACTAACCTGATTAATGAGACATTTAAATAGCTAGGAAGAAGCTTCGTACCTGGGTAAGGGGCTTCCAAAAATACACTTCTGGCCCTTATCTTCCAAGTGAGAAGATGAGGGCGTATCTTTTCCCTAAGGCATCAGCTGAGGCAGTGATTCCCCAGCCTCAAGAGGAGATCCCCTAAGTTCAGATCCAGGTGGATGCTGAAGTCGCGGTCGCGATGCAAGACATCCAGCTAAATGACAGGATATCTGATGTGGACGGGTGTCAGGAGGAAGACCTCCTTGCAGAAGCCCAGGATGAAGTTCAAGTCCCTCTACATCGGCCGGTCTCCCAGTAGAGCTGGGACAGGCCCTCTCTTCTATTGTTGGAATGATCCAACAAATGCAGAAGGAGAATCAGGAGAAGGCGGCTGCAATGGAACTGCGAATGCAGTGCCTTGCAGAATCACATGGGCCCCAGAAAAGCTCAATGTGAAAGACCTTCCTTTGTGCTCGGATGCTAACCCATGGAGGTATGCTGAGCACATGTCGATGACGACTGGAAAGATCGTCATCTCGGATATGCTGGGCTCAGTTCCCCTGGAGGGTGGAATTCTGGCCCAGCAAGGCACCATATCCGGACTGTTATGTCCGGCTGAGGAAGGAACCAGCTTCAAAGGAGGAGGCAGAGCCGAAGGAAGTCATAGTGATGACCATGCTAAGGCTCAAGCTCTACTTTCATCTTCGATGAAAGAGAGGGGCTTCTCTAACTCAAAGGTAGCTGCATTGAATAGGAAGCTCCCTTCCTTTGTGTCCTCGCCTACTAGAGCCTTCCCCCTTTTTACAGAAAGGGTTTCTGGCTGTACTAAAAGCAATCGAGGCCGGCAAGTCTTGCCCCTCCCTAGAGGAGTGTAAACCCTGGTCGCTGGCCCTGCCTATGGACCACAAAGATTGGAAGGACGTCCATCTTACGTTCTAAGTGGAAAGTTGGAGGCTGATATTGCCGGACGTCAGTTCGGCAAGGACCCCCCTAAGCTGTCTGACTTTCTTTTGCGAAGTGAGCTCGATACAAAAGAAAGACTGACTGCCTCAATGTCTCTTCAGACTACTCTCGAGACGATGGCAAGGGACCCCAAGGTCCATGAAATGTTCATGGTAGTGGCCAAGCCTCATCTGGCCACAGTGACGAAGGACCTTTATGGCTTCGTCAAGGCAAGGAGAGCTTGTAGGGAGTTCGTGTTTACCTCGGCTACAGTGAGGCACGAGCTAAAGAAACTAATCTCCTCCAACATTTGGGGAAAAGACCCTTTTTTCCCTACCGACTTGGTCAAAGAAGTTTTTGATAAAGCCACCTTGGAGAATAGAAACCTTCTCCAGAAGTGGGACCTGGCTATCAAAAGAAAGTCTTCCCCGGTTGAGGGTCCTCAACCAAAGAGGAAGACTATGAGGACTAGGCTACCGTTTCGGCCAGCCAAGCCTCTTAGACAGCAACAGCAACTGCAATTGCCATTGCCCCCAGTGCCCCAGATCGTGGCACAAACCCCGACCACCTTTCAGTGGGTACCCCAGGCCGTGTCGATACAGTCCACGGCATTCACCCCAGCGTTCGAAGGGCAGTCTACTTCCTTCCGAGCAAAGCCTAGAGGAGCAGCCAGAGGCTCGTCTAGACGCCCCTCAAGGGGAAGGGGATTCAGGGGTGGTCGTGGTCAGGAAGGCAAGACCTCAGGACGGCAGTCCAAGTGAGGTGATACCGGTAGGAGGGAGACTTCTGAAATTTCGGGATCGGTGGACCTTCGATCCCTGGGCCCACAGCCTACTCAAGAATGGATTGGGCGGGAGCTGGTACAGCACTCCACCCCCGTACTTTCGGTTTTTTCCAACACTCCACCCCCGTTATGGAGGAGTACGTTCAAGAACGGTTGGAGAAAAAGGGTGAAGCCCATCAATTTCTAAGGGAGGCTGTTTTGTGTTCCCAAGAAAGACTCGGAAAAGCTCAGAGTCATTCTGGACTTGTCGCCACTTAACAAGTTCATAGTGAATTGCAAATTCAAAATGCTAACACTGCAACACATAAGGACCTTATTGCCCAAGAGGGCATATTCCGTCTCTATAGACTTGTCAGATGCCTACTGGCACATTCCAATTAGCCATCGACTCTCCCCCTACCTAGGGTTCAGGCTACAGCGAAGACTATACGCCTTCGGAGCCATGCCATTCGGGCTAAACATAGCCCCAAGGATTTTTACGAAGCTTGCGAGCGTAGCTCTCAAACAATTTCGCCTAAAGGGAATTCAGGTAGTAGCCTACCTGGACGACTGGTTGGTGTGGGCAGCATCCGAGACAGAATGCTTGCAAGCTTCCAGTCAGTGATCCAGTTCCTAGAGTACCTAGGCTTCAAGATCAACAGAAAAAGTCTCGACTTTCTCCATCTCAAAAGTTCCAGTGGCTAAGATCCACTGGGACCTTTTGTCACACCGTTTCTCCACCCCAGCGAAGAAAAGGAAGGAGATAGCGGGTTCTGTCAAGAGACTTCAAGATTCCGAAAGGATATCAAGACACGAGCAGGAGAGAGTACTGCGCTCTCTCCAGTTTGCTTCGGTGACAGACCCAGTGCTAAGAGCACAGCTAAAGGATGCAATCGGAGTTTGGAGAAGTTATGCATCAAACGCGTGAAGAGATCTGAGAAGACCAGCCGCTTCGGCTAAGTACTCTTCTCAGGCCTTGGTCCCAAGCCAGACATCTATAGAAGTCAGGTTCTTCTTCAGCCACCTCCCCCGTCGGTGACGATTCACTCAGACGCCTCAAAGGAGGGATGGGGAGGTCACTCTCATCGGAAAAAAGTCCAGGGGACTTGGTCCAGGCTATTCAAGACCTTTCTCATAAAACTTTCTAGAAGCTAGGGCAGTGCTCCTTACCTTAAAGAAAGTCTCCCCGCGTCATTTGTTCCACATAAAGTGGTAATAGACAGCGAGGTAGTTGTAAGATACTTGAATCGACAAGGATCGAGGTCACCACCTCTCAACCAGGTGATGTTGGCCGTCTTCCGATTGGCGGAAAAGAAGAAGTGGTACCTGTCGGCAGTTCACCTTCAAGGAGTCCGCAATGTGACAGCGGACGCTCTATCCAGGTTCACACCGATAGAGTCGGAATGGTCCTTAGACGCAGGATCATTCTCCTTCATTCTGAAATCAGTCCCAGAACTGCAGATAGACCTCTTTGCGACGAAAGACAACAAGAAGTTGCCCCTGTACGTGCCCCGTACGAGGACCCCTTAGCGGAAGCAGTGGACGCGATGTCCCTCGACTGGAACAGATGGTCCAAGATTTATCTGTTCCCTCCTCACAACCTTCTGTTGAGGGTCCTCAACAAACTGAGATCCTTCAAAGGGTAGCGGCAATAGTGGCCCACAAGTGGCCGAACAGCGTGTGGTTCCTCCTGGCATTGGAACTGTAGCTGAAGTTTGTACCACTACCAGATCCAGTTCTGACCCAGCGAGTCCAGAAGTCAACTGTCTGCGCTTCATTACAGAAAACCCGGACCCTGCAGTTCATGATTTTCTCTCCCTAGCGGTGAGAAAGCGTTTCGGGATTTCGAAAGCCAGTATAGACTTCATTGAGGAATATAAATGCAAATCTACTAGAAGGCAATATGAGTCATCTTGGAGAAAATGGGTGGCCTTTTGTCAAGGCGAAGATTCCGCAGGAGATCTTGACAGACTTCTGCTTATCTTTTTTCCCCACCTCCATGGTCAAGGGTTGGCAGCGAACACGATTTCAGCGTGTAAGTCTGCTTTGACAAGACCCATTCTATATGCCTTCCAGGTCGACCTTGTGCTAGGCTCAGACCTTCAGCACCTCCAAAGCCCATTTCATGGTCTTTAGACAAGTTCTTCATTTCGCTTCTTTGTTGAGCAATGAAGAATGTGCGTTAAAGGATTTGACACAAAAAGTTATTTTCCTAATTTGCACTCGCGTCCGGGGCCAGGGTTAGTGAAATTGTAGCCTCTCGAGAGAGGCAGGTCGTGTTCAGTTCCTGGATGGGGAAGAACTGAACCTGTTTCCGGATCCTACGTTTCTCGCCAAGAATGAGTTACCCACCAACAGGTGGGGTCCCTGGAGAATCTGCCTTCTGAAAGAAGATGCATCTCTATGTCCAGTAGAATGCCTAAAGGTCTATCTTCATAGAACTTCAGACTTCAAGGGTGGTCAACTATTCAGGGGAGAAACATCAGGCTCAAATTTATCTCTGAATCAACTCAGAGCAAAAAATCACATATTTTATTCGCAGAGCGGATCCTGACAATACACCCGCAGGTCACGATCCGAGGAAAGTTGCCTCATTCTTAAATTTCTTTAATTGCATGGATTTTGAACATCTCCATTCATACACTGGCTGGAAGTCTTCCAGAGTGTTCTTTCGCCACTATGCGAAGCAAGTAGAGGAACTAAAAGAGATCTGTGGTAGCAGTGGGTCGCGGTGTTAACCCTACTGTTTAACTCTGCGAGGAACAGTGGTCTTATTTGGGACGATTAATTCCAGGGTGAGTGTGTAGTTACATACTGTACTACAAACTAAGTGAGGGCACTGTGTTGCCCATCCAGACTGTTCCATTTCCGAAGGTGAACCTAGCATAAGTACAGACATGTGTGCCGAGCGTTTCTAACGCTAATGTCATTGATTTGTAATACAGGCTTTTATGACTTTGATACCTCGGTATCTTAAAAGTGGCATCTAATGTTTTTCTTTCAGACAAACAAGCCCTGTTTACTATCATACTTATGCTTAAAGTTTTGGGTTATCCTCTTCTTATATATATATATGTATAATTGTGGTTAACCTGTCTGTTTATTGTCTGTCAATAAGCTTGTTCTTGAGAACCTTGCGTCTCCTTCACCTGTGTCAATTTATTGGTATAATTGAGCATTCATTCTATGTACCTTATCTGGGATAATTCTAATAGAATTGTTCCTTTATGCAAGCTATGTTGCATTGGTTTTCCTCCTATGCGGATATAAAACCTTTGGCCAATACAAGTATTGTGCGGAAAACTGGTCGATATTTCATATTGACGCAGTGGTCCTTTACAAACTATGCTTTACTTAATATAGGGCGAGACCACTATATTAGCTTGCCTGGTATTCATACATAGATATATGTACTCTTCGAGACTTTCCAGAGTCTAGTAGGACTCTTCCCTGTAGGGGGCAGGAAGCTCTAACATAGTTTATAGTTAGTTGAAAAGATGTATAACGGTAACATCTTAGGTCTCTAGGTCTAGTCGACCGGGAATAAATATCTCCGGGGAGTACGGCACGTTCTGAGAATCCACAGATACAGTAATGCTCTGGTACACTTCCATCAGGACGACATGGCTTGAGCCCAAAAAACGGATTTTGAGCGAAGCGAAAAATCTATTTTTGGGTGAGATAGCCATGTCGTCCTGATGGACCCGCCCTTGCCTTTCTAAGAAAGGGCTGTAGGACCCCTCCCTACATACAGTATCTGTAGCACCTCGTGTACGCTACAAGGAATACAGATGGCGCCAGGATTGGCGCCAGGCACGCATACGAATCGGGGGATAGGGAAGCCTTGGGAGCGGCTCCCCTTTTTCTTTCCCGAATTCGTATCTCGTCAATCTCCCTCCTACGAGACGAATCTCTATTCAGGTCGTAGATTGCCATGTGACGTGTCTAGAATACGTCCTCTGATATGTCGCGATATCCCTTTCACGAGGGATACTCGCTCCAGGAGTTAGAATTCTGGTACCTTAAGGTAAATTCTCTGGGAATATCGCCGTAGTTGTAATATACCCTAGGAAGCTACCCTATAGGAACTTCCATCAGGACGACATGGCTATCTCACCCAAAAATAGATTTTTCGCTTCGCTCAAAATCCGTTATATATATATATATATATATATATATATATATATATATATATATATATATATCTATATATATTATATATATATACACATATACACACACATATATATATATATATATATATATATATATATATATATATATATATATTTACATTTATATATATATATATGTATATATATATATATATATATATATATATATATATATATATATATATATATATATATATATATATATATATATATATATATATATTGAGGATGTTGGAGTATAGGCATCCACAACAAAATCTAAATATTTTTGTGGACAAATAATTAATCTATATATCTAGTGTTTATTTAATTAATGTACTATTATCCTTGATCCTTTGAAGAGGGGCTGTGTGCCGTGTTACGTCAATTAGAAACGTTAGCTTTACGTTTGAATATTCACCTTAAAATTCACTGAGTGTTAAATCCAATTCTACTGTAGAATATTGCTAGGATCATAAGAATTTTCCTTCATTTGCAATAGGAAAACGAAGTTAGTTGATTTAAAAAAAAAAACTTTCTCGTCAAACTTCTAGATAAGATTCAAGTGAAGCTTACACTTTTAAGTAGAAATAACTTGTATTGAACATATCTGTTTTAGTATATTCATACTTAAAATGTTTTAGTAATGCATCGTTCTGCATTAGGTTGTACTAATAATGTACTCTGTATTTCTAATTCAACGTAATATAGTATATCTATATATACGTTTAAGCCCAGAGTTGGAATAAACTTCAATGGCAAAACTTCTACAACATCTTTAAGCTGGAATGCAGCCTTTGCCTAATCTTATGGAACTCGAAATAGTTGATGTTTCTCTGGGGCATAAAAGAATACCTAAGAAGCAGAGAAAAATTGTAAAGTTTTGACACTTTAAGAAGTGCCAACGACCATTTTATTTACGGTAAAACTACCATGTACTGTATTACGTTACGAAATATATGGTTCGGAGAGGATTTCTTTATTTGTATGTCAAGTAGTATGAAAAATTTACTATGATTTTAAAAGAGGAGTAAATTGGAGCATGTAGAAAATTAGATGTAAGAAAATTTATTGTTTTCTGTTGGTTTCTACGTATTATTTTCGTAACCTAATAAAATATTCCATTATGTTTTGTGAGATGTACGGGAAGGGAAAGTGGTGCGAGGTTGAATGTCATGTTGAATGGAGAGTTACTTGAGGAGATGGATCAGTTTAAGTACTTGGAGTCTGTTGTTGCAGCAGTTTATATAAGAACACAACTACCAACTGTTATCACATAATCGTTTTAAATAAACCTTCAGTCTAAGAAAAACTTCTTTTCCGCAAATAAAAAGAAGTGGGCAGTGCTCGGCATATCTAATATTATCAGCATATAAGACATAAATATCAGATATTTTATATATATGGCTAAAATACAGTTCGATTAACTATAGGCGTTGGACTACATTGGATGAGGTTCGGTTGGTACGCCTGCAACTTCAATGAACATAGTCTAGATTATTATTCCTGATTTTGCCACTGAATAGACAGTGTGAGTGAGGAGGTTTGGAGGCCTTTATTTGGGCCTCCAAATACAGTAGATGTATAAAGCGGTTAATGCTGTGGAAAGGATCCCAGAATCGGCTTTCAACGATATGAATGTGGCGGAAATCATTATACCGAATTTCTTTCTCTAGTGATATTCTAAAATATGTAGTAGGATATAACTAATGTGTAAAGATCAATTAGTATTTTTGAATAGTTTAATTACGTTTTTAATGGGATTTAACCAGTTTTCAGCTTGTTGTGCTAGAAAAACATGCTGATATTATATAGAGTTTTAGACCTAAACAGTATTTTACCTTTTTTTTTTTATAAAGACTGTTGATTTCTTACTTTCAAATTATTTTGTTACTTTATCACAAGTTAGCAAGAAGAAGGTTGTTTTGCAAATCATCAACATTGAAAGTGATAATTTATAACTTATTAGAAGTAAAAAAGTATGTCATTACAGATATACATTATATAAAAAATGTAACCTAAATAAATAAATTTGGACAATTAAAATGAATAAGAGTCTGAAAATTTGATAATGAACACAACAGGTTCTTTTATAAAAATTCTAAGCAATTTAAATTGGCCCTGACGGAAAATCGTAAATATGGCTCTTTTGAAATTTCTTTCAGAAAATGCATTTAGCCTAATTCTTTACATCATGCCTCATTCATTCCCCCTTGATCTAGTATTAAAATATTCTTTTCATTCTGAGAAATCAAATAAATCTCCTTTTTTAATGCTTTTGGC
>NC_090746.1:92535486-92560486 GCF_036898095.1 Palaemon carinicauda
ATATATATATATATATATATATATATATATATATATATGTAAGTATATAAATATATACAGTATATATATATATATATATATATATATATATATATATATATGTATATATATATATATATATATATATATATATATATATATATATATAATTTATATATATATATGAATATATGTATATATATATATATATATAATATATATATATATATATATATATATATATATATATATATATATATATATTTAGATATATATATATGTATACATATCTTTATTTACACATCATATGTATATATATATATATATATATATATATATATATATATATATATATATATATATATATATATATAATACAAAGCAACTACAGTAAATATAAAAAAATTAACGTAACATCCCTTTATAAGTTTTCATTTATGCTACAAAACCTTTTTATTACGATTATGATGATTATGATGATTACTTTTATGATTAGCACTATGATTAGTAACACCATCGTCGTCCTTTACGTGATTAATCACAAGTTATAATAATTTTAGTTAAAAACATACGTTCTAAAAACTACCAGAATTCGGTACAGAAATCGCATAAAAGAAGAATATGAATGGATTTAATAACTAAAGTCAATAATCACAAAATGTATTTCAAAAAAGGTTGATTTAGAATATCTCTTGTTAGATCTATTGAATTTGGGACATAGGGCTTAATAGCGAATTTATTAAAATGTTAAGAATAAGTCAATAAACGTTGAAGTATATATCATTTAAAAACCACATTAACCGATGGTAACTGTTTGATTATTACTGAAATTTAGGCTTTCAGCCTTTCTTTTGGACCTTTGACTCCTAAACCAGACTCTTAAGGTTTCTTGTTAGTTATTTTCACAGTGTATTTTGTTAAGGTTATTTTGATTGGCATAAATTTAGTAACCAACATGATATGGTTCTTATATCTAAATAGGTGGAACGATAGCTAGATATATTGATATATATATACAAATGTTCCTCATATATTTATAAAAAGGTTATCTATAATACATAAGATACATAAGGGCGGTGAACATACAATCAAGCATATTTTTTTTCTGATAGTAGTAGTATAATTATTTCTTTTAAAGAAAGTGATTGTCTTTGACAGCTTTCCTCTCCATCACTGCAGTCACACTTTTTCTGTTAACGTTGTTTTGAAAACAATTCTGAAACATTTTACGTTTCGGTTTTGTTCAGTGGATATGAAAAAAAAAAAAAAATATGAAGGGAATTGTTTGGGGGAGAATAAGTGAAGCGATATGAAATCTTGAAGGAAAGCTTTATATTAATAGAATCTGGAAAATTAAATCAATATAAAGATTTATATATATATATATATATATATATATATATATACATATATATATACGTATATATACATCTATCTATCTATATATATATATACATACATATATACAGTATATATATATATATATATATATATATATATATATATATATATATATATATATATATATATATATATATATATATACAGTATACAGTATACACATATACGTACATGTAAAGTATATATATATATATATATATATATATATATATATATGTATATATATTTATATATATGCATATATATATATGTGTATATATATATATATATGTGAGTATATATCTACACACACACACACACACACACACACACACATATATATATATATATATATATATATATATACATATATATATGTATATATATATATGTATATATAAATATATATATATATATATATATATATATATATATATATATATATACATATATATACATATATATATATATATATATATATATATATATATATATGTGAGTATATATTTACACACACACACACACACACACATATATATATATATATATATATATATATATATATATATATATATACATATATATGTATATATATATGTATATGTATATATAAATATATATATATATATATATACATATATATATGCATATATATATATATATATATATATATATATATATATATATATATATATATATATATATATATATATATGTGTGTGTGTGTGTGTGTGTGTGTGTGTTAAGTTTAATACTCAGATTTAATCAACAGCAAGAATTGTGATCTTTTGACCTTTGGTGACCCAGATATTGACCTAATTAGCTTAAAAGATTCTGATTGTAAAAATCATATGCAAGCTGATTAGGGGAAATTTGTTCAGTTAATCTAAAACTTTCCGATGTTATGAAATTTCAAGTTTTTCCTACCCATGAATTTAATTGACTTCCCACTCATTGAAAAAAGATCTGAATTAGTTTTTTTACCAACCTGCATATTATCTTATTTTGCGGCTATTGTACCCGACCTAATATTCAGAGGTTTGTACTTCACATTCCAGGATCTTTCCAGGAATTTGAACACTGGTAAAAAAAAAAAACATTTTGACCTCTTGACCTCTGGTGACTTGGATAATGCCATTATTTACATAAGGTGGATTTTGATTGTTAGAGAGTAAAATTAACAACAATATGAGTGGTTATTTGTTAGAACATTCCAAATAGTTATAAGCTATTGTATTTCTTATTTTTCTTAGCCGTAAATTTGGTGTCCAATTTTTGCCAAGCTAACGAAAATAAAAAAAAAAAACGCCATTTTCTACCACTTAGCTGTAAGTCCCAGTTAGTCTTCAAAGCTTCTGTAACTATGGATATAATCCTTTAATAAACATGATAGCAAATACAAGCCCCATTCGGTTAAAATTGAGAGTCAAACTTATGTGAAAGAAATAACGGTGTTAAATAACTTTATCGCATTCAAAAGTTACAATTAAAAAGGAATATACACCTGATGAGGGGACAGGATATCATCTCTTCTCACCTGCTTATTGAACACTTTTATTAGTTACTCTCTATAACTAAAAGATGTTGGGATGTGTATGGTTGAAGTGTGTCCATATAAACTAAACATAAAATGTATAAACTTGGAATCTATTTTATCAATTATATTTCACTATTGAGTTAGCAAGAGTTGAGAAGGGATTAGCTTTAACAGACAGATTCTCGCAATAACCACCTTTTAGTTCCTAGACTGTATCCTCTGTTTTACCTTTATACTTATGAATTAACATTCTACCACACACAACAACACTAAAAATCTAATACCCCTTGAATTACAACACACATGCACATCTCTCTTACCCTTGTATAGCGAAGCAATATACGCACACACACATACACACACACACACACACACACCCAGTCCACTGGTACTATTGCAAACATAAAAAATATATTAAACACTCTCATCAATCATTCAAATACAATCACACCACCTTCTTTCAACATCTCAGCCCTAACCCCATCCATACCAGGTGCCTTTCTTGCTCCTGTTTCATTTAGTGCTCTCTTCACTTCCCCTTTTATAATCTCTTTCTCATTTTCATATCCCATTACTGACACCTCAACACCTACAACCACAATTATATCTGCCTCCCTATTATCCTCAACATTCAGAAATTTTTCAAAATATTCAACCCTCCTTTACCTTGCCTCCCCACCTTCCAGCAATTTTCTACTTTTATCTTTCCCCTTTTCAATTCTCGATCAACCCTTTATTACTCTTCAATTTTATCCAAAACATTTTCTTATTTTCTTCATATGAACGACCCAATCCCTGACCATACCTCCATTCAGCCGCCCGCTTTGCCTCTGCTACATTAAGTTTTATTCCCACACTTTTCTCTCTATATCTTTTATACTTCTCTACACCATTCTTCAAATGCCCTTTCCTTCTCTTAGACATTCGCTCCTTCACTCCACCATTCACTACCACTCCTCATACTGCCTCCAACAATAATCTTTACACATACCTCACTTGCACTCATTAAAAAAAATTATTTTACTAACTTCCACTCCTCCTCTAGATCACCACCAGTTTCTCTCACCTTCACCCTGCCTTATGCCACTTCCAACTTTTCTTGAAATTAATTTCTTACCTTTGTTTTCTTTTTCTTTTCAACGCCTTAACCTTCACTACAGCCCCTCTGAATGGTAGGTAAATCTTTAATTGGTAAGTTCGACTGGGCACATCTGGCCACATTTGTGGTCGACATCCTAGCTGAAAATATTGGACACTTTAGACCAGGTGGTATTTAAAAGGCCGCAAGATAATTCAGTTCATTAGTTCGGTGTCCAAAAATCTATTCTTGTATGTTGTAGGCCTATATTTTTGTCAAAATATCGTGTATTTTCCCTTAATGACTTGATTTCTCTGTCTGTTGTCCGTGCTAACAATGTATGTATTATTATATTAAAGAGTTAAAGTAAATACATAATGGAAGTAATAATAACGAGTGTATTTCTGGAAATAGTCAACACGCAGGAACTCAATCAAATTAAATCTAAAGTTGCGCCAAACACTGGCCTCTGGTCAAAAGTTACCGTTTCATGTGTAATTAAATGGTATGATTTCATACAAACTGGCTTTCCTGCCCTTCATGGCTGATGATTCTTTTACCATATTTAATAATGAACTGTACCAACCGTGTGTCACACGATCGTAAATAGTAACGACATTTCTTTTTTTTTATATATATATTATACTTTGTATCTTCGCTCTCCCCTCGCACTGATAGGGACCTGAAATAACATGTCTGTTTTTCTCACTCTTAACTGTTAACAGCACCGGTTGTCAGTTGAACATGGAATTGCCTGTTATGTTTTTATGTCCTTTTTATCTGGAGTTTATGTATATATAAATGGATGTCCTGTAATAAAGTTACTCAGTTGCTTTCATCCTGCCTTTGAGTCAGAACCTTCTCTCGGCCCGTCACATTGGTGACCCCGGAGCGACTCGCTCCTCCCGCCTTCCCCCACCCTTCACTGTTACTATGACGCCCTCAAAATATACCTTCTGCAGCAGTACTCGCCGTCGCCAAATGCCTGTATAGCAAAGCTTTTTCAGCTCTCTCAACAACTGTTGGGGGACCAAAGGACTTCGCTCGCCCTCAGGGAAATGACCAGTATCGCTCGCCTGCAACCTGCCGCAGACGACTCTCCTCGTGAGGTGAACCTACCTTTTACCTGAATCTGTACGCGCTGCCATACCCGATGTCGATAGTTTACCCATAAAGGACTTGATGACCAAAGCCGACGCCCTTATGGAGAGCCACTTCATGACCTTCAAGACCTCCATCGACGTCTCCACTCATGACGAAGAGGACACCTATTCAACGTCAACCGAATCTGACGTGAATGCCGTAGGACACACACGCCTACGAATGCTGTAAGACACACACGATTACCCCGTGACGAGCCGGGGCGGCGACAAAGCCATCCACCACTCACTCGCGCCCCAACCAACGACTTCTACAACCACTCACTGCCGCAGTTTGCTACTACCACTCCAGATTCGGGGCTGTCGTGAAGAAATGTACTGTATGTCATTTTTAGGGGGGGAGCCATGTACCAACCGGTGTGTCACACGATCGACATAATAACGACATTTCTTTTTTTTGTATATATTATGCTTTGTATCTTCCCTTTCCCCTAGCACTGATAGGGACCTGAAATACCATGTCTGTTTTTCTCACCGTTAACTGTTAACAGCACTGGTTGTCGGTTGAACATGAAATTGCCTGTTATGTTTTTATGTCCTTTTTGCCTGGAGTTTATGTATATATAAAAGGATGTTCTGTAATAAAGTTACTCAGTTACTCAGAAAACCTTAAAGTACCTAACAGTAAAGACATATTATACCAAAGATCAATCCTTTTCCTCCCCCTCCCTATAGGCATTTAATGGTTTGAGACTTGCAGGTGCGAAGAGTAATCAAAAAGCATATAGTCATTACTAGTAAAGACAGAATATATCTTGATCACTTTTCTCTAGGGTTAATCTTACCTCTGAGAGAGAGAGAGAGAGAGAGAGAGAGAGAGAGAGAGAGAGAGAGAGAGAGAGAGTTTTATTCTTTATGATTCGCCGTTTAGCATGAAGTATAGAAGATTGTGGTTTTGCTATATTTAAACTTTAAAGAAATGAACGAATGAAAATGATTTAGCTAAAATTGTTACAATAACCATTATAGCTTGTGGATTGAGACAAGATATTTATATGAAAGTAAATTCGATTTTTTTTTTCTACTACTATAACAACTAAAACCAGCACATACTGAATGTTAAACTGTGTTGGTCATGACGGCTTGGCCCCACCGTTCGACCAGTCAGTGACATACCTATTAGCAAGTCAAACTGGCCGCTGACGGGAACACGAATACGTTAAACGTAAACACAAACGTGCATACAAGAGACTGCCGTTGCAATGGCTCGTCAGACGTACGTCTACCGCATACGGCCTATACTCTCCCAGACAGAACAAGAAAGGCCAATTTTAGCTTACGAGAGTAAACGGGAGCAAGATACGTGAATGCTTGATCCCAGCATAACCCTTACCCACATACACCTAGATGATACCTCCTTCCATTCCACTACTTTACTCTTCATCCATTCACTCAGTAGTAAAGCCACACCTTCCAGTGCTCTTACCATTCAATCACAGAAACTCTACCAGTCACTTCACTGAACATCACTTCACTCTTCCCCTTAATCTCTGTCTCACACAAGGCCAATATACCCATCCTTCCATTCCCTAACCTACTTCCAATCTCACATCTTTTACTCTCTATCGTACTACATCCATGCGCATTCAGACATCGCAAAAGTAGAGGTCGGGGAGCAGTCACTCTCCTCTCAGGTTTTTGTGGAATGTATTTTAAAAAAAGATGGCTTCTTAATCACAAGAATACTTACTTTTAGTGATTTACGAAATTAAAAGCCAAACAATTAAGTTATAATTTTCTAATCAGATACAAATATGCTTTTGCAGTTTCGTTTGTCGGATTTCAATGTAATAATGAATTAATAAGGTCTACCTAGTTGAGTAAAAAGAATATCCTTTAAATAACATTATATGCACTCTACATACATGCATACATACAGTACATATAATCCCTTGGAAACTTACCTCAAAAGCTTTTAAATTGAAATACATTGAGCTGAGTAAACTGAAGAATACTTTATACAATGAATATGTCTTCGTGCTCATCTTAACAAGACTTAACAACCTAACGACAAGCTAATGGGCCACCGAAAAATCCCGTCGTTTATTGCGAAAATCTTATGATCTTTTTGCCTTTATGAAAAGTATTTTTTTGAGTCGGCTGAATCTAAGAGGTGCTCATTGCAACAAGTATAAAAATATTTGCTGTTAAACATGATAAACTTTACAGAGTATCCAATGGATCTTTGTCTTCATAAAAGCGAAGCCTTCAATAAATTTCCTTAAAGAGTTCATATGAACATCTATATAAACCTAAAAGGGAAAAGGAGATTCCTTTATAAAGATTTTCTTCTTTTTTATCAGATTCTTGACCTTTATAATACAATCGGATTGTATTTGCATTTTATATTGTCCAGAAGAGATTATTTGGCTTATATAGCACTGCGTTATAAAATGCAGCTGCTCTTTGCATATTAAATAGACGAAGGTCTCACTGTTTTAAAGGGGAAAGCTACTTTATAATTACGCTTCCAAAATGAACGTGGTGTGTTTGTATGTATGTGTTTGTGTGTGTGTGTGTGTGAGAGAGAGAGAGAGAGAGAGAGAGAGAGAGAGAGAGAGAGAGAGAGAGAGAGAGAGATTCTCAAATGCTTTTATAGCCAGTAATATATGACATGCTGAGTAGCGATAGTTTTTCCTTGGTCAAGGATTCAGGTCACTTATAAACTATCCTCTTATCTACTTTTATAATTCCCCTTTTTTTTTTTTTTTTTTTTTTTTTTTTTTTTTTAGAAATTGCATTCTGCCTTCTTCTAGTTGATAATTTACTGAGAGTAATATTTGATAAGGTTGATTCCTGCAGGTGGCTCGATAACAAGAGGGTTAGGAATAGTTGTTTTTGTTAGTGTTTCTAAACAGAATGGTAAATCAGTATTCAAAACAAGAGCAGCTACGCACAGCCACAAAAGGTCATAACTTCAGTCAAGTGCTATTGTAGTTTAATCATGAATAAATATTGAATCAATATTTTGGGAAAGAAGACTGTAGATCAAGGATCAAGAGTCCCACTTAGTTCATATCAAAGGAGAAATGGGTTAGAATACAATAGAAATTTATCGTAATGTAATAACAAGGGAAGCTAAATGTCGTAATATTCTTAGTAAAGAAATATCCAACCTCCCGGAACACAGATAAATCTGAAATAATGACTCGTTCTCTACAAGGTTCAAGGATTTTTCAGAACTAAAAAAGAATACACTCGAAGAGACTTTATAATAAAATCATAATTCAAATGTTTTATAGCGAAATATTTCTCGTTTGCGACTGAATGCGAAACGCAAATATAAAACAGAAATATTGTGAGTTTTCTTGGTTTCAAGTGATATTTCTTACACCGTTGATGAAATATGAACGCCACAAGTATGCAAACTGACATTTATTTTTTATCTTTTTATCAAATAGCCTGTTTCTCGTTATCGTTTTTATAAATTCATTCGAGTTTAGTCTTTATTTTTCAGTTTATAAATTCAATCCATGAGACCTAAGACACAAAACCACAGCATTGAAGTAATTTTATATTCTGAGAAAAATGGCAATAATATAAAAAAAATATTGCTGAATATTTTGTTATTCTTATTAGGTTTTAATTAAAGAAAATAGTTTAATCTGTAGTCAGTTCATTTGATTATGGATCTTATCCATAGAAAATTAAATTACACGGAACTCTCCTCTGTTGCTTTGATGTTTATAAACATAAAGTTTGAAAAGAGGATTATAGAGTTAATAGGTGAGATACGGATTTGATACACGTTCTTTCGGTTGTTATGACCAGATATTATTTTCTATGTGAGTTTAATTGAAAGGCAAATTTTAATTGAAATCTTTATAACTCACAAACTTGCAAATAGAGTAAAGACCACTTAGATAATAATTAAACTGTAATTTCAGATATAATTATAGCCAATTACTTTTAACAGGACGAAAAATATACTATATATGTATCCAGTTCCAGACACGAAGATATAAACTTAATAGAGGAGAAGGCTGATTGGTCTGTCATTAAGACCAATTGAAAAAATGCTGACGAAGGATGTTCCCTTATAGGATAAAAAGGGATTAAGGACGTTTTTCTATCATTATCCTATAAATTCGTTATACCATAACCAAAAAAAAAAAAAAGAATAAGAGAAAATCTTGGTGTCTAAAAATCTTAATCTCTCTCTCTCTCTCTCTCTCTCTCTCTCTCTCTCTCTCTCTCTCTCTCTCTCTCTCTCTCTCTTAAAGGTAGAATAGTACACGAACAAAGTGCCTGACCGGAAAAATAGTCTAGTGATAAACGAAAAAAAGTAGAGAAAACTACAAAAAAATTACAACTGAATAGAATAAAATAGGAAAAATGCAAAGTATTGAATAAATTAACGTAAATGAAAATGTAAAATGAATAAGGAACTGAAGAGTCATGAAACGAAGCTATTGCACAATCTATGAAACGTTTGATCATTCCACAATTTCGTCAAAGAACGAATGAAAATTCTAGAATACTGCAAAATGATGATCTTCAACAAAGAAAAGGCAAATCTAATTATCAACTACCTCCTTACAAGTACATAGTCCGCCGTGGTATAGCCTTGTAAAATCAGAATGAATGAATGATTTGAAGTTCTCTGGCATCCTGACATCGAAGGTCATTGACGCCGATGTAAAATCAGAATGTCGAGAATGATCGTTATTCTGAAAAATCTGATAATGAAAGAAAGATAGGGTACGTGGAACATGGTAGCCGAGGTTAATATCCACAGTCAATTCTTTTTAGTGAGGCAGATTTGCAACGCCTCGCAGGGGGTCCTCTTTTATCTCTGAAAAGTTTCCTGATCGCTGACTGGTTGAACAAGATAATTTTAAGCAATCAGTGATCTGGAAACTTTTCCGAGCTAAAAGGACACCGCTGCGAGTCAGTGCAAATATATATATATATATATATATATATATATATATATATATATATATATATATATATATATATATATATATATATATATATATATATAGGTCATGGCTTGTAGATTCAATAACCACTGACAATCACACAATTTTGAAAATAATAACCAGGTCCCAAAAATATTTGAAGGACTTCCATAAGATGTTGGAATTAAAGAGAATATAGACCGGAGATTCTTCACAAAAGTGAACGTTTAATAAACACTTCAAAAGCTATTAGTAAAAAAAAAAAAAAAAGTATGCTAAAGAAGTTCATTACACTCCTAACCTATTCCAGCAATAAAACAAATAAATAAATAAATAAAAGTAAACGTATTATGGGAAATTATGCCAGTTTTACTTAAACCTGGAAACTGTCCAATATTCAAAAGGAAGAAATAGTTCACCTAGATTAAAAATATAAAAGTAGAACACGTAAAAAAAGGTTACATTTAAAATGCGATATGATTGATGAACTTCAAGTAAAGTCTTGGAAAATGCTGGAAAAGATTTCTCTCAGAGGAATGATTTATGAGAGGAAACTGAGAGCGTATTTATTGCGCAAAAAAAGCTCGTTTATAAAACATTTATAACAAGTTTCATTACTCTACTATTAAAATTGTAGCCAGGAAGCTGTTCACAAACGGACAGACACACAAACAGGGTGTAAAACATAACCACCTTCCAACTTTGTTGGCTGAGGTAATTCTCAAGGAAGGCTTTGTGGAATGAATTTTTTAAAATATTCTATGGTAAGATATTTTAGTAACCTCAAATAATTAAGTCCATATATAAGTAAACAAAAATCAAAAGTAAATAGTAAAATGTGTTTTTTTTTTTACGATAAAAATGTTATCTTAGGGTTATAAAAATTGCTTGATAACCATTCAGTATAAAAAAGGTTGCTAAAACTTCAAGTGTAATGCGAGTAGTGATAGAGCAGTATGAGAAATAAAAATAAAGTAACTACAGTATCCCAAATGCTATTTTTCCCATTGCCATTTACTAATCTTTAATATCAAATATTGAAGTCAATTATATAATTTTTCTGGAATATATTCACATGATTCTATTATCTGCGTCCATAAATATATATTTGATTTCCTTTGATTGAATGCATCTCACGGAAAAGGAATTTTCTATTATGTTAGAAACATGAAAATTTAATTTTCCGTTGTTTAATCAAAGCGCCGACGGATAAGGTCTGGATGTGACATTATCGCTGGCTGGAGAGAAGCCACGGGTATATTCGCATTGATAACGGTATGATCAACTCAATAAAAAAAAAAAAAAAAAAAAAAAAAAAAAAAAAAAAAAAAAACATATCAGATACATGGTGGTAATGCCCTATTCCCTGCAAATGAATATAAAAAAGGTTTAATCTCCTTAAGTGAATGATATCAGAAGGTTGGTAGAATGTATTTCTATTCTATTGTCATTCCAGTTCACTAAATTTGATTTTATGAAAAATTACCAGAAATATTGTAAGCTTAGCAATGTACCTCAGAATATAGAGTACATTACAACATTTATGAATATATTTCAGTTTAGGATTGGTGGTCAAAAATTGTTTGATAACGTGTTTAATAGATGAAATCTCTCTATTTCATCTTTTGTCATGTAATACAAAAGTGTGATATTCGTTGTTTAAAGGTTCATAAATATTTCCGTTCCTCTAACCTTATGTTTCTTATCTGATAGCATTCCCTGTAAAAGCTATTCATAGTCGATAAATGAAACAAGTAATTATTTTTAATTATTTCAATAGTACTAGCTTTCCATAAAACTACACCTTAGCCTGACTGTAGCCCTACCAATGACTTGAATAAAGGCGCAGTGTTCGTGTTTTTAAGTGAATGTCTGGGTCTACAAATGAGCTGACTTGCCGTGCTGAATTTTGATTAACTCCCGATTCTCATTGTTGATTCTGTCACTGTCGACCTCCTCACGGATCCACCGAATGTAGTGGCTATTTTAGTGAGAGAAGGTCCAGGTAGAGGAAAGCTATTCTGACCTCATGTGGTCTAGAAACGGAAGTTAGTAGCGACGGCCACGGTAGCTGAACAGATTGCTTCATTGTTCTGGAATTTTTGGGTATTATATAAAGGGGGAAATTCCTTTTACTTTATCATACTCATCATCAATGTCAATGTTCAAGGTTTTCTATTTAGCGTTTTCATTAATGAAGACCAAGATATTTATGACGACATTTACTACAGAAACGATGTTAGAGTTACAACTTTCCATTTGCACAATACTTTCGACATCCTATCTAATGGTAATCTTAATTCTAATAATTTTCAATAGTATAAAGTTTGAAAAAATCTATGGTTCTTAATGATCTTGGATAAAATACGCCCAAGAGTCAATGGATGTTCGTATACTAAAGCGATTATTCTAAATATAGGCAACGGCCATATAGAGATCTCAGGCCACATATGATATAGGACCAGAGGCAAATAATAATTTGGAATTCTTTTTATATCGAATTACCCTCTCACAAAAACGAAAAAATTAGGTGTTAATTGAATAATTTACTACTTGCATTTTTTTACCAGTCTTTTTCTGTTCATTTTCTCCCCAAAGCTTCGAAATGCGTAACTTGCTGAAAACATTGATAGTGAAAAATTCCTTTTAGCCGAAAGGAAAAAGAAAAACATAAAAGAGAAGAGAATATGATTTCGACCATCGTCAAAACTCTGCCTATCCTAATGAGGACCAGAAACGAGGTATTTCTTTTTTTTTTCAGGTTATATCACTAAGTCTTTTTTTTTTTTTTTTTTTTTTTTTTTTTTTTTTTTTTTGAGGGAAATTTTATCCTGGGAAAAAAAAATTAAGGTATTTGGTTATTTCTCAATGAATGGGTTTCTAAGTTAACGTCGTTTGAATAAAGAAAAAAGGTTTTAGAGAACATTGATAATTAAAGATCATATTGAGTATGTGAATAAACTTATAAGAAACGTGGACTTGTGATGATTATTTAAATGCCTTACTATAATACAGTAAGGTTAAAAAAAAGCGTTATTTGCACATTTAATTCTACAATTATTCTAACTAAGGGAGCACTTATCTTAGAAATGATAATTATAAATAATGTATAAAAAGATACAGATGATATAAAATTACAACATTTAGAATCCTTGAGCAATAGTAGATAAATATTGCAAAGATAATAAGATAATTCATATGTGAATATACACATTCAGTGATTTGTGATGGCCCCAAAACATGACAGAGCTTTTAGCGTTTAAAGTCTCCCAATTTTTCCAAAGGTTGCGTGTATATTTCGAGCACTCCAAACTTTCACTCTATATGGTAAGATATACACCAGTACCGTAAAAATAGATCATTACCCTTTAGGAAATGTATCTCTGCATAATATTAACAGTTCAATTACCTTTTCTTTTTGCTTAGCAGCCTATATCTGTTCAAAGTAAATCTCAAAAGGTCTCCATGTCAACCACAATGATACACTGATAATTCTACAAAAAAAAAAAAAAAAAAAAAAAAAAAAGATGGCTTATGAAGGAACAGTAGGGCTACTTTTAGGTAGATTGATATTAGTAGTTGATGCAATATTCACCTGTAGAGAACTTGAGGATATATTCACGTTTAAAGATCTTGATACTATATCCACCTTTTACAGAACTAGATGCTCTATTCACTATTAGAGAACTCGATGCTAAATTCATTTTTAGAGAACTTTATGCTATATCCTCCTTTAGAGATCTTGCTACTCTATTCATTTTTAAATAACTTAATGATGTATTCCCCTTTATAAAATTTGATGCTATATTGATCTTTAGAGAACTTGATGTGATATTCACCGTCTGAAAAAGTGATGCTATATCAACCTTTAGAAAACATGATGGTATATTCACCTTTAGAGAACTTAATGTTATATTCCCATTTAGATAACGTGATGTTGTATACACCTTTAAAGAAATTGATGCTATATTCACCTTTAGAGAACTTCATTTATATCCACCTTTAGAGAACGTGATGCTATATTTCCCTTTAGAGAACTTGATTTTATATTAACATATAGAGAACATGATGCTATATACACCTTGAGGAAACTTGATACTATATTCTGTTTGAAAGAAATTGATGTTATGTCCACCTTTAAAGAACTTGATGTTTTATTCACTTTTAGAGAACTTGTTGCTATATTCACTTTTAGAGAACATGATGCTCTATTCACCTTTAGAGAACTTGATGCTATATTCACATTTAGAGAACTTGAAGCTTTGTCCATCTTTAAAGAACTTGATGTTTTATTCACCTTTAGAGAGCTTGCTGCTATAGCCACCAATTGAGAGCCTGATGCCATATTCCCCTTAAGAGAACTTAATGTAATTATTTACCTTCAGAGAACTTTAAAGAACTTGATGTTCTATTCACCTCTAGAGAAATTGATGTTATATCCACCTTTAAAAAACTTTATTTCATTTACACCTTTAGAGAACTTTATACTCTATAAAATCTATAAAACTTGAGACTGTATTCACATTTATAGAATTTCATGTTATATTCACCTTTAGAGAAATTGATGCTGTATCCACCTTTAGAAAGCTTGATACTAGCATTGCCTGTAGAGTACTTGATACTAAAGCAACGTAAAAATAACTTGATGCTTTCAGAGAACTTGGTGTCTTTATAGAACTTGATGCTATATCAACGTTTAGACAACTTGATGCTATATTTACCATTAAAGAACTTTATTCTATATCAGGGGCGTGGGAGTGATTTCCGGGTGGTTGGTAAGGGGTGTGTGGCTAAAGTTTGAAAAAGCACTGACCGTTGGGGTCTGATGAGTTGATTTCTAATCTAAGAACAGATTCCGGAATTCGACAGGTATTCATTATGTATAACGGACTTGAAATTGTTTCTGCCCAGGGAATAAGATTGAATCCTTGCCCAGCCATAAACATTTTCATAAATAAATTTCCAGTAGATATACATTCGCAAAGGTAGAATTCGATATTAAGTGTCATTGTGGTTGATATTTACATTGATTAAGCTAACGAGTTTTAGTGATACATATTCCACATAGATAACCATGTATTGCAAACTCACTAATCAGCTATCATGGTGGGGATGGGTTGCTTTTAAGCCTAAGAACGGAAAAATGAATTCGACAGGTGGACTTGAAATGAACTTACACTTCTCTTGATAAGTTCGATTGTTAAAACCATCCATACATGCATGTTTCGGCTCAGGCCATAGGTTCGAATCCTTGCCCAGCCAGAAGTATTTATCATGAATGAATTTCCAGTGGTTATACATTCCCAAGGGTTATAATTCGATATCAAATGTCATTGTGGTTGATATTTACATTGATTGAAATTCCAAGTATTAGGGATATATATACACACACACACACACATATATATATATATATATATATATATATATATATATATATATATATATATATATATATATATATATATATATATATATATACATACACTGTATATATATATATATATATATATATATATATATATATATATATATATATATATATATATATATACGCTCTGTCTTAGGATCTCAAATGGTTAGGTAAATTTCTTTAATGATAAATATTTCTGCTCGGCCAAGGACTCGAACCTATGACAGATAGATATACTCGAAAGGGAAAACCTTTGACTGTTTGGACCAGCCTAACCTTTATTCCCATTTCTATCTATCATAGGGTATTTGTAACTTATTAGGAAAACCCTTTTTAATAAGTTGAAAAAATCTCGGTTAACCTTTCTTAACATCCAACAACCAATTATCTTTGTTAATCTTTCCATAGAATAAAATAAAAAGAACCTTTCTTGTGATTTATGGACAATGTTTGAAACTGACTTTGATACCGTTATAATAGAAACCTTTCCTTTGCAATAAACTTATCTATAGAGCCAAACTTTATTTATATTATCATTAATCCCGGAGACATTATGAACATATATACGTACATTTCCGTCTCTCCAATCTATTATCTTCAACTCTATGACCAACACCAAATTACTTAAAAAACATCACGATCGATATTTGTACTAATAAAAGTAAATGTTGACAAATGATTGTCATAATATATTTCAGAGGTTAATGCAACACCCACACTTCACCTACACAAATGAACATTTGATTGTCTTGCTATATGTACACTCCGTCTCTTTTGATTTATTTACAGAGATCATCAGCATCTTGTAGGTGACCTGGCCCGCTCTCTCTCTCTCTCTCTCTCTCTCTCTCTCTCTCTCTCTCTCTCTCTCTCTCTCTCTCTCTCTCTCTCTCACATCGATCTTTCAGAATCGATTTTATATTAACGATAGGCCTATCATTGACTTGGGAACACCGTGGCCGTAACTAGTGAGGGAAAACATTAATATATACATACATACATCCATACATACATACATACTTGATGTACTCTTTTAACGTATATTGAACCAAAAAGCAAGCTCTACTGAAATGCCATCATTCACTAAGGAAATTGTGATAAGGTTTATTTCATAACTAATTTACACTCTGGAACGCCCTTATCAACAAACACAAATTCGCAGGTGGATGACGCAACATAGTCAGGTGTTATCGAAGACACAGAAATGAGACCATTTTCGTTTTCATCATTTGATTTCTCTATGTTGATTATGGTGATTATAAGAACATCAAATGACACCATAGGCACGCACCTTCTAGCATATAACTATAAATCTATAAATAGTTCGAAACCATAAGGAATAATGATATTCTCCATTCAAGGAAATTCCATTTGGCAGCGCTGTTCCAAGCTCGTCCCACCAACCCCAACTATGCTAATGACTGTTACCTTCGTCACTTGTACAGGGAAATGACTTATATTCCATGTGTTTTGATAATGAAAGGAAATTCTAAACACTTTTATAAGTAAACTCAGGTTGCTTCCTGTAGCATATGAAAAATTCACATGATTTTCTGATAAAAATAATCATTTATAATAAGGAAATGATCGTCGGACAATTTACCAACTACCAATTCTCTAGCCTCTTCTTCCCTACCACACTTTTTTGACACACGTGGTCTTCAAAAATTAGACTATATTAGATGGGAAAAGGTGCCTCTGAAGCCATCTATTGGAGGTATAGTAAAACTTGCTGTGATGTAGGGGAGGGAGGGGGGTAACTATGCCATTTGGAATGTAACGATATTATTATTCGATGTAGTTTTTACTCACAATACCTATCATACCATGAAACATATAATCTATGTTTTGGTTTCATAAAAAGATAATTGAAAAGTAGATCAAATAACTGTATAATTACTTGATTTTATCACAGATTTCAGTACATATGGCACAATTCGGTGACCCCACCAGACCCCCAAAAGTATTTGAACTAACGATTGTTTGCCGAGGAAATATTCCTGTAATATTTATTGTGAAATCTTTAATTTCCCAAGAATTAAGTTGTGGCGAGACATCAAGGAACATCAAGTTCACGAACTTCTGTTTTATAGCAATTTTTTGCTCAAATAGCAACGGAAATGAATCAATAAAAGTTATAATGATTGGATGATGGGGGTAATTAATAGTTTGGTACTCTACTGCTAAGGCCATCTGTTGGCCATGAAAAGAAACAATATGTAGAGCTCTTTAATCCTTGCATTCTGGCACCTTCCATGACGTCATTTAGGTTTAGAAATACCGAAAATTAGCCTTCTTAATAATTAAAACTGAATATAATTTATACATGCCACACATATTTCTACATAGGTATCGACCTATCACCCTTACTTAATTGGATAAAGCCATTCACATGAATAGAACGAGAAATGTGTGCTGCTATCTTTGGACTAGAAATAGAAGCACTCGCATTTTACTTAAATTTGAAGTTTGTGATTACTAAAACATACTCATGTTAGTTTTTCAATTAATGTATAAAAAATTAAAATTCCAATAATAATATTGTTTCGGATTCCTGGGCTCTAAGTTATGGCAAATATATGTAAAATACAGATAATATGTATCAGAAATATATCGAACAGATCCCAATATTCTTAAAATAAGGAGTTGGTACCCAGAATCTAACCAAAATACATTTATGTCCGCATAAAATTCATTGTTAGCTAATCAGAAGCCTAACTATAGGTATCAGTTCTTTATAAAGTGTGATGTGTTACATGCAACAGGGAAGTAGGAGCCTGTTTTGGGTGAGAGGCGGGTTGGGCTTAAGTTTGAAAAGGCACTAACGGTGGTGGGTCTCTTGGGCCTCCCCATATTTTTCTTGTTATTTGATAATGAAATACCATTAGATGCAATTTCCTGGCATCTGATAGTAGATTACTACAGCAAAATAATTTTTTTTTTCTGGACGATTTTTATGTGATTAATTACAATTCGTACACATTGACTATCATGGAATACTAGTATGGGTCCTTATGTTGTGTTCCTCAGGTGACGAGGTAAATGAGGATATACAAGACGGTTAAATCCGGATTTGTTGTACCTTGAGAGTCCACTGAAATAAAGAACAATCCTGGGGTTTCAAATGTTTTGTTCATAATAAATCATTCAATTAATGTTATTGGTGGATGGGAAAGATCTTAATATTTTATTTTCAAGGATTACTTTTGGAAATGTATTTACTTTCTAGTAAATCACAAAGAATGTGCATCAGTTATTTATGTCTTATGATTACTTTTGGGAATGTACTTATTTTCTAGTAAATCACAAAGAATGTGCATCAGTTATATATATCTTATGATTACATTCGGGAAATGTATTTATTTTCCAGTAATTCACTAAAACGGGCATCAGTTATTCATGTCTTATGATTACTTTTGGTAATTGTATTTATTTTCTAGTAATTCACAAAACTGTCATCAGTTATTTATGTCTTAGGATTACTTTTGGGAAATATATTTATTTTCTAGTGAATTACAAAGAATGTGCATTAGTTAGTTATGTCTTATTTCATGAACAATGGATCAAAGCAGAGAAGTCATTGATTGAACAAAGGCTGCTTTAAATGATATCCAGTACAAAGCATAATGTGATGATGAGCTTTAAGAAAACAGTAAATATAACGAGTATGGATCTACAAGAGCCAAAACAGTTGTAGCAGGTCTTTAGAGGTGATTTTGGCAAGTATTTCAAACAAGGAAGACTCTATTTATGAATCCCATGGGGTATTATCTAATGTGCTAATAGATAGTGAATGTGCGGGAAGACCTATACAGAATCCAATTAATATGAATATTTAAAAAGTAATGGCAGGGTATATTTTAGCTTGCGGGGATGATACAAATAGTTCCCGATGATATGAAGGATAGAGAAAAAAAGGAAATAGTTCCTTCCCTCAAAACTTATTGCTGTAAGACCCCAATTTGCAAAAATGCAATTTCTATTTGCAATGAAATCTAAAGGACCATATTATGAAACGACCTCAGTGATATGAAACATTCCAAATTAAAATCATCAACATTTGCACAGGAAGAACTAATAATCCTCTAGTTGTAATCTGATGACTTAATTTTATTCTACTCTATAAGATATAATTAATCCATTAAGTCATTTTAAGACATATTTGAAAAGGTTTTGATCGATAATTAATCTATTTTCTTACCATCCCTAAAATCTATTCTGGGCCACAAGTCAGCGAGCGTGTTTGGTTTTCTATGAAATGAGTTCATAGAACATTAGCTTCAGACGGTAAATTCAGACAAATGGCTTAATTTGCAAGCACCTAACGGCGGTCTTAATTGCTTCTCTCTCTCTCTCTCTCTCTCTCTCTCTCTCTCTCTCTCTCTCTCTCTCTCTCTCTCTCTCTCTCTCTCTCTCTCTCTCTCTCTTTTCTCCAGACACTCATCTAAAAAAGATATTTCAATTAGTTCTTGAGAAGATGTTTGCAGTCGGTCTTTTTCCCTAGAAACTTTTGAAAAGGATCTTTTTGTCTGGGTTTCTTTGAGTTTGAGAGGAACGTGTCCAAGTCTCTTAAGAGTTGATGATTGAAAATCATTCTCTAACCTCATATGATAAGTTCTTTTTTTTTTTTTAACTCATTAGAAGTAAATTTTCTAAAAAAATACAAAGAAATATCAAAAACCTACATTCTTGACTATATGTGAGTAAGATTTATGCTCGGCAACTGTTTTTCTAGTCTATCATTTGACTATCTTCCAAACGCATCTGTTCTCTTCACGTGAGTACATCTAATATTGAAAATAACTTGTCCTGTGGATTTCCTCCATAGCTATACATATCTTAGTATATCACGCACCAGAGCATCTTAAAGGATTTCTTATCCATGTAACCTTCTTGCCAAGAGGCTTCCCACTAGACGTTCTCGAGAAGCCGAAAGATGAAATTCCCTTCTATAAAAGATGTATTATGTATTATTGAGGTACTGGTCGTAATCCCTTCCCAGGAGTTGTAAGAGTCGCCTTCGGTGGTTGACGGTCAATGCATTAGTCTTTCATTAACAAGGTGAGTAGACCTAAGAACTTTCATTCTTTCTCTATTTTAACTTTTCATGTTCTAATTTATAAAATAATTTCAATATTTTAATGGAATTGATATTTAAATCAATTATTCTTGTATGTGGTTCGTAATTAACAGAAAAAATATTGGAAACTGAAAACTGAAAAAAAGAAAAGAAAAACATTTCTAGAAAACAGGAAATAGTCCTTTTATATGAATATTATTCAGGAACTCAGTGACGTAAGAAATGGTTGTACAGTTGGGAATAAGAAATACGAAATAATATAAAAAGGAAACTAATTTTGTAATCAAAATATAAATGCAGAGAGCTGGGCATTTTTGAGCAATAATCTTCTCTCCAGTATTAATGGTTGCAATAAAAGCGGGTCATTAAAATCCACTTCATTATTGCATTTTTAATTACTTGTCTTTGTAAAATGGTTAATTTTAAGAATACAATATATATTTACAAACAGAATGACCTACAACTGTAAACAAGTATTCTGTTTTCTTTTTTCTTATCTGAACATAAATAACTTACTTTTAGCAACAATATCATATTTTAAATTAGATCATTTATTGAAGTACATAATCGATTTTATTTTTTTAGTCTTTCACAGTTAGTGAGTTTGTAGGTCATGTCCAATTTATAGAATTCTACCTATTCGTGTCTCTAACTTATTTGTCACTCATTTTATTTCTATTTAATTGTGTCCTTTGTTTTGACACTATTTAAGGAGTAAAAAACTTTGTCATCCCATTAAACGCGTCATATATATAAACGCACACACACACACACACACACATATATATATATATATATATATATATATATATATATATATATATATATATATATAGAGATAGATATATATACATATATATGCGTGTATGCATTTATATATCAATATGAGTGTATACAGTATGTGCGTGTATATTTATATATCCATATGAGTGTATACAGTATGTGCGTGTATATTTATATATATATATATATATATATATATATATATATATATATATATATATATATATATATATATATACATATATATATATATATATATATATATATATAAATAAATATATATACACATATATATGCATAAATATGTGTATATATATGTATATATATATATTTATATATATACATATGTATACATATATATATATATACATATATATATATATATATATATATATATATATATATATATATATATATATATATATAGTCAAATTGACCGGTTTAGAGAAATATAAAGATGTTAAGCAAATGAAAGTCATAGAAAAAATAGAATGGAATAAAAAAATCTGGAAAACAAACTCCTTTTTCTGAAAGATCCCAGGAGGATACAAAAGGATTCCATTTACTGAAGCAAGGGGAAAAAAACTTCAATTTAAAGCAGAGTTTTTCTTGTTCCCCGGAAAAAAAACTGGTTGGTATTTCCAGGTTCCATGTTCTGTGCTGTAAAAACAAAGAAAAAATCAAGCCGAAAAATAACAGTATTTTACTGCATATTCCTTCTTAGATTAGCCATGGACACAGCCATTTGCATACACGTGTAAATGGAATAGAAATATATACAGTATATATATATAGATATATATATATATATATATATATATATATATATATATATATATATATATATATACATATATATATGTATATATATGTAAATATATATATATATATATATATATATATATATATATATATATATATATATATATATATATATATATATATATAATGAAATATATTGTATTCATATTCCATACCTTTCACTGCATTCTATTTCATCGCGTAATATAAGAGTATAAGTTAGGACATCTTAGCATAGTCCTTATAGACGTTTCTGCCAGTCTTCAATAAGCCAAGTGATCCACAAACCTTCCAAACGTGATCCGATAGTGATGTATATAACCACAGGTTCTAAAAACTGTATAGTATTCTGCAAAACTGGTGATATCCGAATTCAGTGATTTTCGTTCGAAAGTCGCTAACTGGCAACTCTCACATTCTTTACATTTCTAATGAGACGAGATTCCCGGGATGAATCATTTTGAAACTACGCTCAACAGAAGATACAGTTCTAAAATTTATACTGATCCTATCTGGCCTCTGCTGTATTCAACATCTTTTTACTATGTAATTAAAAAAGTAGAGAGAAATATATTATCTAATTGGAACCGATTGCTAGAATGAAAATGATCGTATGGATTTAGAAGTGGCAAATTCAAGAGGGTTTTACGGATGTTAAGTATTCACCGTGAACATATCCAAATCTATTTACGATCTACTGATTGGTGTATTGATACAATCTGTAAATAAATCTACTCTCCAATCAGTTTGATGAAGAAAATCATACGAGGTTGGGATTTTTATTTATTGGGTATGCATATTTTTCAAGCAAAAACATTAAACGACTACAGATTTTTTTTTAACGAAAAATTAGGAACTTCATTTTTACTAAATTTATCATTTTCTAATTTATTATTTAATGAACATATCAGAAAACATATATCCAAAAGGCAAGGTAACTCGGGCAATGCAAGAAAACTAATAATAGTCTCACCATAATCAATAAACGTTAATTGATATTAGTTAATACGGCCAGACGATGTGAAAACAAGTTAATGTGACTTAATTGTCGGTAACTATTACGTTAATTCATGAGTTGATGCACTTAACACTAAAATTAATTAACTTACTAATTATGAATTCATAATATTTCTTGAATATTTCGTTGATATAATGTATGCATATGTCTGCTTATTCCTCTCATATGGCCGTGTATGAATATAAGCAGCCATCACACTATTATATAAGAGACCGATGTAATTTAATTTTTTAAATAGACCATTAAAACCATACATATAAATATATATATATATATATATATATATATATATATATATATATATATATATATATATATATATATATATATATATATATATTCACACACACACACATATATATATATATATATATATATATGTATATATATATATATATATATATATATATATGAATATATATATATATATATATATATATATATATATACATACATACATACATATATATATATATATATATATATATACATATATATATATATATATATATATATATATACATATATGTATATATATATATGGAGGTCTTGAAGTGGCTGTCCATAAGGGCGTCGGCTTTGGTCATCAAGTCCTTTATGGGTATACTATCGACATCGGGTATGGCAGCGCGTACAGGTTCGGGTAAACGGCGTATCCAAAGGGCACGAAGTAGGTTCACCTCACGAGGAGAGCTGTCTGCGGCAGGTTGAAGGCGAGCGATACTGGTCATTTCCCTGAGGGCAAGCGAAGCCCTTTGGTCCCCCAACGGTTGTTGCGAGAGCTGAAAAAGCTTTGCTATACGGGCGGCTGACGACGGTGAGTACTGCTGCAGAAGGTATGTTTTGAGGGCGTCATACGCTATTGGAGTGTCTCCTTGTTCACAAAGCCAGTCGGATATTTCTGGGAAGGTGTCCTCGGGTATCGCCGCGAGAACATAATCCGCTTTGGCGGTTGAGCGAGTCACGCCCCTGATACGAAAGTGGACTTCTGCGCGTTGAAACCAAGCAAACGCTTCTCCGCCGGCGAACGGTGAAAGTTTCAATGGGGCGGCCACAGCGCCAACTGCTCTAGTAGAGTCCGTCTCCGTCATAGTACCAACGATGGAGGGGCGAGGGAGGTGGGGGTGGAAGGCAGTGGGAGCGAGTTGACTTCCGGGGTCACCATTGTGACAGGCCGAGAGAGGGTTGTGAACTCAAAGGCAGGATGCAATCAACTGAGTTATATTGTTATAGAACACTCTCCTTTATATACAAAACCTCAAGGCAACAGGACATAACAAGTTAACAAGACAGACAATGTTACAGAGGAAACAGCAGACATGAATTTTCATGTTCGTTTAGTGCGAGGGAAGAGCCAAGATACAAGCATAATATATGCAAAAGGAATTATGTACAATTGTGTGACACACGGTTGGTACAGGAGACTGGGGCATTCCAAATGGAGGCTGGCTCTGAATCTATTCCTTTTCTTTGTCATTTACAAAATTTTATCATTAGAATTATTGAACAACAAAGAACTGTAAGAACTGTCGAATGATGATGATTTAGTCATCATAGCAGAAATAAAAGGAAAACTACAAGAAAGGGTTTTAACATTGCAATTACTGCTACGGTCCTTATTTTCGAGTTTGGTCTTTGATTATTTTTCTTTTCTCCATAAAGTTAGTTTCGGATTAAAGAAATCGTTATTCATCAATAACCTTATATCTGATGATATTACAGACAACGCTAATAAAAAATGTAAACGATAATAGTAGCAATAACATGAAATTTGTAGCAATTGATCATTTTTATTATAATTCTGATAGCAAAAACGATTATACACGAGTTAATCACAGATTCTGTTTCGATATCTATACGATATATT
>NC_090746.1:92583431-92585931 GCF_036898095.1 Palaemon carinicauda
GGATGGGAAGCTTTTGGCAAAGGAAAATTAGTTAATGATTTGTAAAATACTACTTTTCCCTGAAATTAAAAGTATTTAATCAAATGGTTCTACCAGTATCAACTTATACATTATAAAGTTGGAGCCTTACTAAATCCTTAGAAAATAAGCTAGTTATACCTTAAAGAGCTCTGTAAAAAAAACATGACGGTATTAATACTAAGAGACTGAAATAGAGCAACACCGTTACGACATCAAAGTAAAGTAAAGGATACTTTAATATGTAAGAAAAAGAAATGGACATGTTCAGGAAATGTAATGAGAAAAACGGATAACAGGAGTGACATTAAGAATAACAGAATGGTTCCCTACAGATCGTAAAGAAAGGAAAGGGTTGGAAGACGATGGCGAACTAGGAACAATAAACTGCCATATAAAAAAATAAAGCATAAACAGGTGCAGTGGAGTGGTACCTTTTTTCTTTTATCAAACTATTTTTATCGGTCTCCAATTTTGTTTCGGCACCAGAGACTTTAACAATCTATTACGCTGAATTTTTAAGCCGATTTCTTCAGTTTCTGTATTTTTTCTATCCATTACCTCTACCCGAACAACCGTAAATGCGCAGTTCACCACGATAAGTGACAAAAGGCTCTCCTTACCACGGTGAAAAGGGCACTGATGTTTGTACTCCTGCCTGGGGAAGATCACTAAATGACCTCATGCGGTTTTAAAAATTCTCCCTATAACAACTCCCTCAACTCCCACCTTGCTTATTTTCTTATCGTATTTTGTTTTTGGCTTAGTTATTCAACCATTTATTTACTCTAAACTTTTAATCTCAGAATCAGCTTAATAGAAGTCAGAAGCATATATGAGACGGCATTCATCCTCCCGAACTATGATCAATGCACGAAGAAAGTCCATGAAAGGATAAAGACATGAAATATTGGCGAATCTGAAAACACCGACGTTTTACAGAAATAGTATTGAACGGAAACTTTGCCTTACTTGTGGGTCGTCTTTGAAGGCGATATAGTAAACTATTGCGATAAGATTCCCAGTCAAGGAAGGCTCTTGAAATCCGCTTATTGAGAAGTTTTAGAAACAGCTTAAATCTGTTTTAGCCTTTTCACCCTCCTTTTCCAGATCCCTTTTTTTTAACTCATTTTTTTTTTTTTTTTTTTTAGATTTTACATTTGCATAATTTTATGAAATATGAAAATGGTTCATTTTTCAATTTCAATATTTGAAAAGATGATTTTCTTTCTCATGCCCATTTCTTTAAAAAAGGGGAAATGATGAAAAATAGAGTTAGAAATATTGATGTTAATTAAAAAGGAAAATTATTTGGTTTCGAAAGGTTTACATTGTACTAATTTAGAAAATCTAGATGATTTAAGAAAAAACTTATTTGTCTTTTAGAACGTCTTTTGTAAAATCACGCAAAGAAAAAAATACTAGTTTTTATTGTTTTTTACCAAATCCTGTCTTAATAAAATTTAATATTCATATGAGCATAATATAAAGTTTGATGTTTTTTTTTTTTTTTTTTTTTTTTAGGTGATGGAATTTTGGCTTGTAAAGGTGGAGGAGATATCACTGATGCTATCTTAAACATTCATATATACTTTAAAGGCTATGAATTATATAACAGAGGATATTGGACACTGAAACAAAATTATTTTTAGTCTTCAAATAAAAAAATAATAAATTATTTAAAGTCTGCAATGGAACTATTTATTGATACTGCAGCTGTTTCTTCTCAGCATTTATAAAATAGAAGATATTAATAAATGTGAGAGTTTGCTGTGAGAGAGAGAGAGAGAGAGAGAGAGGAGAGAGAGAGAGGAGAGAGAGAGAGAGAGAGAGAGAGAGATCATGGTCCTTTTTTTATCTCACTATCCCTCATAGAATTTTGTGTAAGGATATTAACTCTCTCTCTCTCTCTCTCTCTCTCCTCTCTCTCTCTCTCTCTCTCTCTCTCTCTCTCTCTCTCTCTCTCTCTCTCTCTCTCTCTGTATTTCCTCCTCTTATGAAAGTCATATATCAAATCATACATTCCCGGTTAATGGCATCATAGAAAAATAAACGTGAAGAAAATGATGGAAATCTTTGTAAGACTTAGGATATTAATGTTGGCACAATGGCATTAAGAGGTCGGCAATAGATAATGTAAAGATAGCAGAAAAAAGGAATATTTTCTGCGTCCGGGAGAAGAGATGGAAATGTCACAAAACCGGGGAACTGAAAGAGGAATATAACCTCACCTATAGTGGAGGTAATAAATACAGGAATTGTTTTATAATAATTCTATCAGTTATAATTATAGAGGAAGTCATTGATGTCAGTGTTATAAATGATAGGATTATCTGGATCAGGAGGAGGAATGAAGATGTTCTATTACCATCTGTAGGCTGCTTAGAAGAAGAGCAAGACTACCTTTTCTCAGTCTTAGAAGAGGAAAGGGAAAAGGTTCTAACAGATTAAAGATGCATTATAGGGAAGTACAAGATAGGAT
>NC_090746.1:92595931-92600931 GCF_036898095.1 Palaemon carinicauda
TATATATATATATATATATATGTGTGTGTGTATATATATATATTTATATATATATATATATATATATATATATATATATATATATATATGTATATATATATATATATATATATATATATATGTATATATATATATATATATATATATATATATATATATATATATATACGGTATATATGTATATACTGTATATATACAGTATATATATACATACAGTATATATAGATATATATATATATATATATATATATATATATATATATATATATATATATATATATATATATATATATATATGTGTGTGTGTGTGTGTGTGTAGTTGTGATTATGTATGAATGTATGTACAAAATATGATGTTGGAGTGTGGCCATCCACAAAAATATTAATGATAATTATTTTCTTTGCGGACAACTGATTAACCTTTATATTTAGTGTTTATTTAATTCTTGTACTAGAGGTGCTGGGTGATGGGTTACGTCAATTAGAAACGTTAGTTTTACGTTTGAATATTTTCCTTAAAATTCACTGATTGTTAAACCCAATTCTATAGTAGAATATTGCTAGGACTATAAGAATATCCCTTCATTTGTAATAACGAAGTTAATCAATTTAAAGAAAAACTTTCTCGTCAAACTTCCAAATAAGATTCAAGTGAAGCTTATTACACTTTTAAGTAGAAATAACTTATATTGAACATATCGGTTTTAGTATATTCTTACTGAAAAACTTTAAGTAATGCATCGTTTTGCATTAGGTTATACTAATACTGTACTCTGTACTTCTAATTAAACGTAATATAGTATTTCTACTGTATATATATATATATATATATATATATATATATATATATATATATATATATATATATATATATATATATATATATATACGTTTAAGCCCAGTGTTGGAATGATCTTCAATGGCACAACATCGACAACATCTTTATGCTGAGATGCAGCCTTTGTCTAATCTTCTGGAACTCAAAATAGTTGATATTTCACTGGGGCATAAAAGAATACCTTGGAAGCAGGGAAAAAGTGTAAAGTTTTGACACTCTAAGATGTGCCAACGACCATTTTATTTACGGTTAAACTACCATTTATTGCATTACGTTACGAAATATATGGTTTGAGAGTATTTCTTTTTTATTTTAATATCAAGTAGTATGAAAAATTACTATGATTTTAAAAGAGGAGTAAATTGGAACATGTAGAAAATTATATGTAAGAAAATCTATTGTTTTCTTTTGGTTTCTACGTATTATTTTCGAATCCTAATGAAATATTCCATTATGTTTATATAAGAACACAACTACCAATTGGTATCACACAATAATCGTTTTAAATAAACCTCCGGTCTAAGGAGAACTTCTTTTCTGCATCTAAAAAGACGTGCGCAGTGCTCAGCACATCTAATATTATCAGCATATAAGACATAAATATCAGAAATTTTATATATATGGCTAAAATACAGTTCGATTAACTAATAGGCGTTGGACTACATTGAAGGAGGTTCAGTTGGCACGCCTGCAACTTCAATGAACATGGTCTAGATTATTATTCCTGATTTTGCCTCTGAATAGACAGTGTGAGTGAGGAGGTTTGGAGGCCTTTATATGGGCCTCCATATACAGTAGATGTATAAAGCGGCTAATGTTGTGGAAAGGATCCCAGATTCGGCTTTCAACGATATGAATGTGGCGGGAACCATTTTACCGAATTTCTTTCTCTAGTGAATTTCTAAAATATGTAGTAGGATATAACTAATGTGTTAAGATCAATTAGTATATTTAAATAGTTTAATTACGTTTATAATGGGATTTAACCAGTTTTCAACTTGTTGAGCTAGAAAAATATGTTGATATTTTTTGGAGTATTAAACCTAAACAGTTTTTTTTTTTTTTTTTTTTTTCATAAAGACTCTTGATTTCTTATTTTCAAAATTTTTCTGTTATTTTTTCGCAAGTTAGCAAGAAGAAGATTGTTTTGCAAATCATCAACAATGAAAGTGATAATTTATAACTTATTAGAAGTAAAAAAGTATGCCGTTACAGAAATACATTATATAAAAAATGAAACCGAAATAAATAAATTTGGACAATTAAAATGAATAAAAATCTGAAAATTTGATAATGAACACAACAGGTTCTTTTATAAAAATTTTAAGCAATTTAAATTGGCCCTGACGGAAAATCGTAAATATGGCTCTTTTGAAATTTTTTTCAGAAAATGCATTTAGCCTAATTCTTTAAATCATGCCTCATTCATTCCCCCTTGATCTAGTATAAAAAAAATTCTTTTCATTCTGAGAAATCAAATAAATCTACATTTTTAATGCTTTCGGCTAACTTTTATCATTTGGAGATAAAATGGTCAATTGAGTTTGAGCCAACCAAATGGAAAGTGGAAATCTTTTCAGTTAGCACTTGTGTTGGACTTTGGTGACTGGAATCAAAGACTTGCAGTACATTTCACAAGTAAAAAGAAAAATTAGAAATGTTTATTGTCGACCTGGGATCTCGTACGAAATAAAGCAATATCAAATGTTACACGAATTCTGAAACATGGTTAATTCTGTCCAGTAATACTTCATGCAGCAGACGGAAAACCCTAATTTTTTAAACGGAAAACTCGAAAAAGCAAATAAAAAGCGGTTGGGTGATTTCAGATTTTTAGATTAGAATACTCGGAAGTGGAGTGATTCAAGATAATTATTTTTAGATTGTCATTATCAATATCATTGTGAAGATGGTTTCATTATGAAATTTATTAGATATTTCCTTATCGTAATTTTTCTTAACATTCTTATACTTTCTATTTACTTTTTGTCAAAACTATTCTGAGAATCCATTACACTTATACAACTATTCTAGCATTTATAGGCTATGAAGACCATTTGCCAATTAATGTATATTACACACATTATTCACAGAATAGGGCTGTCTTCCTGTCTTTATGATTATAAGCATGCGTCTATTTCTAGATTCTCTGTTAATGTTACATTTCCATCCCACTTATTGAACAAATAAGAGCTTTTGATTGGAGCTGGCATCATCGACAAACATCTAATGGATAAATTATCTTATGATAACTTTCTGACTTCAAAATGTTATCTATAATAGCAATAGAAACTACACATTCACCCAATATCTTCCTTATTCAAAGGTATGATACTCTAGTTTGAATATGTTATAAAGGAGGCTGTAAACTACAGTCCAATGATGTAGGTACTTTATTAGAGGCTCTCTTGTTGTTAAAAAGGCAGAGAAGTCTCGAACATTTGAAAATAATTCAATGGTAGTGCCATGAATCTCGTATGTATATATATATATATATATATATATATATATATATATATATATATATATATATATATATATACATACATATATATATATGTATATATATATGTATATATATATATATATATATATATATATATATATATATACATATATATATATATATATATATATATATATATATATATATATATATATATGTTTATATATATATGTATATATATATATATATATATATATATATATATATATATATATATATATATATATATATATATATATGTATAAGTGTGAGTTAGATAAAAAAAATGATCCATTCCCCTGAGCGAAAAAACTTTAAGGAAAAAAATACTGAAGTGACAGGCGCAATTACAGTCTCCATTTATCAATAAATAGAAGAGAACATTTTACCGTATAGCTGCCAATGATACAGTAGAGAGAGAGAGAGAGAGAGAGAGAGAGAGAGAGAGAGAGAGAGAGAGATTACAGTACATCAACAGACATGCTTTCGCTCAAAAAAGAATTGACGGCAATGTTATTAGTTAGAGACTGCTCTAAGTTAACAATTTCCTTTACCCCAAAAATAGAATATACACATTTTTAATTTGCAGTTAATATTGGCTTGCTCTTCGCACTTCCCAGGAGAGATTAGCTCACCCAACGTTTAGCTGGGCTCCACAAGGCGCTAGAAAAGTTGGAAGACCCAGACCTACGTGTTGAGGACTATGACACGTGAGGTAGATGATGAATGGAGAAGTATTGAATTAAAAGCCCTGGAAAGAGACAACTGGCGTAGAAGGAGATGATGATGATATAATTGTATTTTGTAATGCTACAACAACTACAACGAAGACCAAAAAAGAAAGAAAAAAAAAATAAAGGTCTCAATTTGTGTCATTGTACCTCTAGGTTTTAACCAGGTTTTCCCCCGCAGGGAGTTATATATTCCACAGCCTCCACAAAAAGCCCGAAAAATGGCGGTCAGTCCGTATTCGAATGGGGATCCATAAACAACATATTACTGAAGCTATTTCGGCAAATGTACATTTCCCGAAAGCGAATGACGTACGAAAATAGCCAACCCCAAACCCTAAACCCTAAACCCGGCCGGGATGTCATTTCCATACGAACAGCCATGTTTATGGAGGAACGTCGGTCGTGATGGTAGATGCAGTTTATGTTCCTGTGTGTTTGTATGAGTGCCCGGGTGGGAATCCTTTTTCTCTCAAAGGATTTGCCTCCCTTTCAACCTAAATTATTGAGAGAGAGAGAGAGAGAGAGAGAGAGAGAGAGAGAGAGAGAGAGAGAGAGAGAGAGAGAGAGAGAGAGAGAGAGAGAGGAGTTTTATTTAATTACTTAAGTACCTAATACAAATATCCTTTTTTTTTAGATTAATTTATCTATCAATTGCTGTTCATCTAAGTCCGCATATTTCATTAGTTTTTCTTGAATTTCTTCTTCATATTCTCTGTACCAACTTTATCCCAGCATGGACAAGTGAATGCTTATGATAATAATAGGATACTAGTAATAAAACCCATGGAATTTAATTGTCAGATGGATATTTATTTCATATCAAATATAAGGTCTACTCCTTCCTTAATTCGTTTTTGTCTGGTAATGATAGCTCACATACACAGGTGCATACGTACACACGCATACATACACAGATACACATACACATAAACACGTATACATA
>NC_090746.1:92605931-92608431 GCF_036898095.1 Palaemon carinicauda
ATATACATACATACATACATATATATATATATATATATATATATATATATATATATATATATAAAATACATATATACGTATATGTATACATTCAAATATATATAAGTATATATTTATAAATATATATATATATAAATATATATATATATATATATATATATATATATATATATATATATATATATGTACACACACACATATATATATATATATTATATATATATATATATATACATATATTTATATATATATGTATATATATATATATATATATATGTGTGTGTGTATGTATATACATATACGTATATACGATTTATAGATACATATATATATATATATATATATATATATATATATATATATATATATATATAATTCATTCATACGTATATGTATATACATATATATGTATATATATATATATATATATATATATATATATATATATATATATATATATACATTCCTTATCTAGACAATGTTATCAGGCCTATTATGACGGGCCACTCAAGATTCTCTTCGATTGCTATATGACGTATAATTACGATATTCTTTTCGTGTGACTGAAAATTGTCAAAATTTGTTTCCATTTGTCTTAAAGGAACATCATAAATATTAGAGGAAAGAGATTCTCGTGCCTTGTAAGATATATGATCATTATCAAATTGATATAAAACATTTGTGTTGGATTGGTGAGCCAATTGGACTTGAGATCCAGAAAGGACTGAGTTTATTACTCTTTTAGCCATACAGTGAGCATTGGCCCAAGATCATACCAGCGTCTGACTTGATTATTTATTGTCCTTTTCTCATGCTAATGGATATCTCCAGTTCCTTCTACTTCTGTAAATGGAAAGTAGATTAGGATGTATGAAAAATTAATTTCTGAAGAAAATGTACTTTTGAGCTAATTCCTATTGATGTACTGAATACGAGGTTATGCTCTTTATTGTAATTAATCCTGAAGAAAATGAGCGCATGGGGTAACCCCAAAAGAATGTTTATTGAACATATACATAAATATAAATACGTGAATGTAAACATTTTATGAAATGTTAATACCGTTCAGTTTATGAAATGGTATAAGTTATTGAAGATCTACGTATTCAGAACGCTCATGGAGTTGACTAATGGGAAAATTAGTAAGACTGTAAATTGTAATACAACTGTAATAGTATGGTTAAGTTATCAAATGTTTCTTATAACTCTGGGAATATACGGATAAAAGGAATCATTTTTCACAATTGCAGCAGTAGGGGATTCAGCGTTATGAAGCTTCATCTATGGTTTATAACGGGGGAGGGTGAGCTGCGGCACCCTAGCAGTACTGGCCAAACTCGGTTGAGTCCCTTGTCAGGCTGGGAGGAACGTAGAGAGGAAAGGTCCCCTTTTTATTTATTTGTTTGATGTTGGCTAACCCTTAAAATTGTAGGAAGTGCTTTGGTATATGTATGTATATATAAAACTGACAGAGGCAGCTGTGGGTGATGAGGAGGTAATAGTCCCCTTCGGTATCATCAGTTGAAATATTTGCAGAAAGTCAGGTAAATGATGGAAGAAAATGATGAAGGGTAATGTACACAGTACTATTCTAATACTTATGGTCTAATATGAACTCTTTATGATAAAACTAACTCTGTCATAACATTAAAATAAATCAAAATTTTAATTTTAGACCAAAAGTTATCTAGAAATTTATTTCTAATCTAAATCACCTGCAACATTCCGAATCTTACATAATTTTTCATCCTTTTAGTATCATTTTCCAGGAACTTTCTATTTGATGAAAAGAATAATTCATAAGGATTACCAATATACTTCTCAAACTTTAAATAAATTTTATAATAAATATTCAAAAGGATTGAAATATAAGCCAAAATGAATTAATATCTGCATAATAGTTACTTATATTTTTTAGAGAAATGATGGCAATGGTTCTTGCTTAAAAAAAAAAAAATTAAATCCATATAAAAATAAATGCGAAGTTATTAAAAAAACTTATTCTAAAAATAATCCTTGACTGTAAATATAAATAAAATGAGCATCCATTAAAAGAATGTTTTCAAATGAACTAAAACTGATCTTCTATAAATAAATTCTATTAAATTATTTCATTCGGGAGAAATTTAAATTAGTAAGTTTATTTTTGCTTCGGAAAATAAACGTTCGTGGCAAGGGATTTCCAATTGGCTTTATCGCTTTCTATTTGGGTCCTCTTACTCTATTATATTTTATTTGAATATAAGAATATATTTATTTCTTTCTTCGATATTTAATCATTTCATGCAGAGACATACGAGCATGATTATTTACATGTAAACACACGCAAACATACACACACATACGCATATATACATATATATATATATATATATATATATATATATATATATATATATATATATATATATATATATATATATTTATGTATATAAATATATGTATATATATACAGTATATACACACACACATATATATATATATATATATATATATATAT
>NC_090746.1:92613431-92643431 GCF_036898095.1 Palaemon carinicauda
CGCTTAAGACTGTCTTTAAAAGAGGGAGTGGTCATAACAAATCCTTCGAAATACTATAATTCTTTGACGAAATAATCAGAAATCTTTGAAGTACCTAACAGTAAAGAGAGATTATACCAAAGTTCAACCCTTTTCCTCCCCCTCACTATAGGCATCTAATGGTTTGAGACTTGCAGGTGCAAAGAGATTAAGTTCTTTGACAGCTAATTAGAAAGCATAAAGTCATTACCAGTAAAGGCAGATCATATCTTGAACACTTTTCTCTAAGGTTAATCTTACTTCTGAGAGAGAGAGAGAGAGAGAGAGAGAGAGAGAGAGAGAGAGAGAGAGAGAGAGAGAGAGAGAGAGAGAGAGTTTTAATCTTTATTCTTTGCCGTTCTGCATGAAGATTTAGAAGATTGTGTTTTCATTACATTCAAACTTTAAAGAAATGTACGAATTAAAATGATTTAGCCAAAATTGTTACAATAATCATTATAGATTGTGGATTGAGACCGGATATTTATTTCAAAGTAAATTGATTTTTTTCCCTACTACTATAACAACTAAAACCAGCACATACAGAATGTTAAACTGTGTTGGGTATGACGGGTTGGCCACCACGTTTAACCACACAGTGACGTACCTATTCGTAAGTCAAACCGGCCGCTAACGGGATCATGCATACGTAAAACATAAACACAAACGTGCTTACAAGAGACTGGCGTTACAATGGCTCCCGCCAGACGTACGTGTACTGTATACGGCCTATACTCTCCCAGACAGAACAAAAAATGCCAATTTTGTCTTACGAGAGTAAACGGGACCAAGATACGTGAATGTGTGATCCCAGCAAAAACTTTACCAACATTAACCTAGTTGATACCTCCTTCCATTCCACTACTTTACTTTTCCTCCATTCACTCAGTAGTAAAGCCACACCTTCTAGTGCTCTTACCCATTCAATCACAGAAACACTACCAGTCACTTCACTGAACATCACTTCACTCTTCCCCTTAATCTCTGTCTCACACAAGGCCAATACATCCATCCTTCCATTCCCTAACATACTTCCAATCTCACATCTTTTACTCTCTATCGTACTACATACATGCGCATTCAGACATCGCTAAAGTAGAGTGAGGGGAGCAGTCACTCTCCCCTCAGGTGTTTGTGGAATGTATTTTAAAAAATGATAGCTTCTCAATCATAAGAATACTTAAATTTTAGTGATTTCCGAAATTAAAAGCCAAACAATTAAGTTATAATTGTCTAATCAGATACAAATATGCTTTTACTGCTTCGTTTCTCAGATTTTAATGTAATAATGAATTGATAAGGTCTACCTGATAAAGTAAAAAGAATATCCTTTAAATAACATTTTATGCACTCTACATACATACATACATACATACATACATACAGTACATACAATCTCCTGGAAACTTACCTCAAAAGCTTTTAAATTGAAATACATTGAGCTGAGTAAACTGGAGAATACTTTTTACAATAAATATGTCTTCGTACTCATCTTAACAAGACTTAACAACCTAACGACAAGCTAATGAACCACCGAAATAGCCCGTCGTTTATCGTGAAAATCATATGAACTTTTTGGATTTATGAAAATGATTTTTTTTTGAGTCGGCTGAATCTAAGAGGTGCTCATTGGAATGGGTATAAAAATATTTGCTGTTAAATATAATAAACTTTAGAGTGTCCAATAGAGCTTTGTTTCCATAAAAGCGAATCCTTCAATAAATTTCCTTAAAGATTTCATATGAACATCTATATAAACCTAAAAGGGAAAAGGAGATTCCATTATAAAGATTTTTTTTTTCTATATCAGATTCTTGACCTTTATAATACAATCGGATCGTATTTGCATTTTATATTGTCCAGTGAAATGGCTGATGAAGAAATGCCTGATTATCCTTTTTAAACAGAAGGTTAAAAAAAAAAAAACACTTATATAGCAGAGATTATTTGGCTTATATAGCACTGCATTATAAAATGCATCTGCTCTTTGCATATTAAATAGACGAAGGTTTCACTGTTTTAAAGGGGAAAGATACTTTATAATTACGCATCCAGAATGAACGTGGTGTGTTCGTTTGTATGTGTATGAGAGAGAGAGAGAGAGAGAGAGAGAGAGAGAGAGAGAGAGAGAGAGAGATTCTCAAAAGCTTTTAGCTTTTATAACCAGTAATATATGACATGCTGAGTAGCGATAGTTTTTCCTTGGTCAAGGATTCAGGTCACTTAAAAACTATCCTCTCATCTACTTTTATAATTCCACTATTTTTTTTTCTTTTCTTTTTTTTAGAAATTGCTTTTGTCTTATTCTAGTTGATTATTTACTGAGAGTAATATTTACTAAGGTTTATTCCTGCAGGTGGCTCGATAACAAGAGGGTTAGGAATAGTTGTTTTGTTAGTGTTTCTAAACAATGGTAAATCAGTATTCAAAACAAATGCAGTTGCGTACAGCCACAAAAGGTCATAACCTCAGTCAAGTGCTAGTGTAGTTTATTCATGAATAAATACTGAATCAATATTGTTGGAAAGAAGACTGTAGATCAAGGATCAAGAGTCCCACTTAGTTCTTATCAAAGGAGAAATGGGTCAGAATACAATAGAAATTTATCGTAATATAATAACAAGGGAAGCTAAATGTCGTAATATTCTTGGTAAAGAAATATCCAAGCTCCCGGAACACGGATAAATCTGATATAATGACTCGTTTTCTACAGGGTTCAAGGATTTTTCAGAACTAAAAAAGAATACACTCGAATAGACTTTATAGTAAAATCATAATTTAAAAGTTTTATAGCGAAATATTTCTCGTATGCGATTGAATACAAAACGTGATTTTAAAACAGAAATATTGTGAGTTTTCTTGGTTTTCAGTGAAATTTCTTAAATGAGAAAATAAAACAGAGTTCCACAGATACACCATTGATAAAATATGAACGCCACAAGTATGCAAACAAACACTTTTCTTTATCTTTTTATCAAATAGCCTGTTTCTCGTTATCGTTTTGATAAAGTCATTCGAATTTATTTTTTATTTTTCATTTTATAGATTCAATCCATGAGACCTAAGACACAATACCACAGCATTGAAGTAATTGTACATTCTGAGAAAAATGGCAATAATATAACAAAAGTATTGCTGAATATTTTGTTATTCTCATTAGGTTATAATTAAAGAAAATAGCTTAATCTGTAGTCAGCTCAGTTGATTATGGATCATATCCATAAAAAATTAAATTACACGGAACTCTCTACTGTTGCTTTGATGTTTATAAACATACAGTTTGAAAAGAGGATTATAGAGTTAATAGGTGAGATAAGGATTTGATACACGTTCTTTCAGTTGTTATGACTAGATATTATTTTCCATGTGGGTTTAATTGAAAGGCAATTTTTAATTGGAACCTTTATAACTTACAAACTTGCAAATAGAATACAGACCACTTAGATAATAATTAAACTGTAATTTCAGATATAATTATAGCCAATTACTTTTAACAGGACGAAAAATATACGATATATGTATCCAGTTTCACACACGAAGATATAAACTTAATAGAGGAGGAGGCTGGTTGGTCTGTCATTAAGACCAATTGAAAAAATGCTGACGAAAGATGCTCCATTATAGGATAAAAAGGGATTAAGGACGTTTTTCTATCATTATCCTATAACTTCATTATACTATAACCAAAAAAGAAAAAAAAAGAATAAGAGAAAATCTTGGTATCCAAAAATTTTAATTCTCTCTCTCTCTCTCTCTCTCTCTCTCTCTCTCTCTCTCTCTCTCTCTCTCTCTCTCTCTCTCTCTCTCTCTAAAAGGTAGAATAGTACACGAACTAAGTGCCTGACTGGATAAACAATCTAGTGATAAAAGAAAAAAGTAGAGAAACTACAAAGAAAATTACAACTGAATAGAATAAAATAGGAAAAATGCAAAATATGGTGTAAATTAATGTAAATAAGAATGTAAAATGAATAAGTAACTAAGAGTCATGAAACTAAACTTATGCACAATCAATAAAAATTTTGATCACTCCACAATTTCGTCAAAAAACGAATGAAAATTCTAAAATACTGCAAAATGCTGATCTTCAACAAAGAAGAAGGAAATCTAATTATCAACTGCCTCCTTACAAGTGCTTAATGCGTGGTATAGCCTTGTGAAATCAGAATGAATGAATGATTTGAAGGTCTCTGGCATTCTGATGTCGAAGGTCATTGACGTCGATGTTAAATTAGAATGCCGAAAATTATCCTTATTCTGAAAAATCTGATATTGAAAGAAAGATAGGGTGCGTGGATCATGGTAGCCGAGATTAATATCTATAGTCAATTCTTTTTAATGAGGCAGATTTGCACCGACTCGTAGCGGGTGCCCTTTTAGCTCGGAAAAGTTTCCTGATCGCTGATTGGTTGAACAAGATAATTCTAATCAATCAGCGATCAGGAAACTTTTCCGAGCTAAAAGGGCCCCGCTGCGAGTCAGTGCAAATCGTCTCATTAAAAGAAAATGTTTTTTTTTTTTTTTATATAGGTCATGGCTTGTAGGTTCAACAGCCACTGACAATCAGACAATTTCTAAAAGGATAACCAGGTCCCCAAAATATTTGAAGGACTTCCATAACATGTTGCTTTATGGAATTAAAGAGAATATAGACCGGAGATTCTTCACAAAAGTGAACGTTTAATAAACACTGCAAAAGTTATTCTTAAAAAAAAAAAAAAAAAAAAGTATGCTAAAGAAGTTCATTATACTCCTAACCTATTCCAGCCAAAAAAAAAAAGATAAAAAAAAAATAAATAAATAAAAGTAAACGTATTATGGGAATTTATCTCAGTTTTACTTAAACCTCGAAACTGTCCAATATTAAAAAAGAAGAAATAGTTCACCTTGATTATAAATGTAAAAATAAAACACGTAAATAAAGGTTACATTTAAAATGGGATATGATTGATGACCTTCAAGTAAAGTCTTGGAAGATGCTAGAAAAGATTTCTCTCAGAGGAATGATTTATGAGAGGAAACTGAGAGCGTATTTATTGCGCAAAAAAAGCTCGTTTATAAAACATTTATAACAAGTTTCATTACTCTACTATTAAAATTGTAGCCAGGAAGGTGTTCACAAACGGACAGACACACAAACAGGGAGTAAAACATAACCTCCTTCCAACTTCGTTGGTTGAGGTAATTTTCAATGAAGATTTTGTGGAATGTATTTTTTTCTAATTGATATATTGTAAGATATTTTAGTAACCTCATATAATTAAGCCCATATATAAGCAAAAAAATCAAAAGTAAATAGTAAAATGTTTTTTTACAATAAAAATTTTATCTTAGGGTTATAAAAATTGCTCGATAGCCATTCTGTATAAAAAAAGTTGCTACAAATTCAAGTGTAATACGAGTAATAAAAGAGCACTATGAGAAATAAAAATAAAGTAACTACAGTATCCCAAATGCTTTTTTTCACCATTGCCATTTGCTAATCTTTAAAATCAAATATTGAAGTCAATTATCTAATTTTTCTGGAATATATTCACATGATTCTATTATCTGCGTCCATAAATATATATCAGATTTCCTTTGATTGAATGCATCTCACGGAAAAGGAATTTTCTATTTATATAAGAAACATGAAAATTTAATTTTCCGTTGTCTAATCAAAGCGCCAACCGATGAGGTCTGGATGTGACATTATCGCTGGCTGGAGAGAAGCCACGGGTATGTTCGCATTGATAACGGTGTGGGTAACACATTTCTAGATATAAAAACGATTACGATGTAAAAAAAAAAAAAAAAAATATATATATATATATATATATATATATATATATATATATATATATATATATATATATATATATATATATATATATATCAGATACATGGTGATAATGCTCTACTCCCTGTATATGAATATAAAAAAGGTTTAATCTCCCTGGGTGAATGATATTAGAAGGTTGGTGGAATATATTTCTATTCTGTTTTCATTCCAGTACATTGAATTTGATTTTATGAAAATTACCAGAAATATTGTAAGCTTAGCAATGTACCTCGGAATATACAGTACAATACATAATTTTTTGAATATATTACAGTTTAGGATTGGTGGTTAAAAATTGTTTAATAACGTGTTTAATAGATGAGATCTCTCTATTTCCTCTTTCGTCATGTAATACAAAAGTGTGATGTTCATTGTTTAAAGGTTCATAAATACTTCCGTTCCTCTAACCTTATGTTTCTTTTCTGATTGAATTCCCTGCAAAATCTATCCATATCCAATAAATGAAACAAGTAATTATTTTTAATTATTTCAATAGTACTAGCTTTCCGTAAAACTACACCTTAGCCTGACTGTAGCCCTACCAATGACTTGAATAAAGGCACAGTGTTCGTGTTTTTAAGTGAATGTCTGGGTCTACAAATGAGCTGACTGCCGTGTTGAATTTTTATCAACTCCCGATTCTCATTGTTGATTCTGTCACTGTCGATCTCCTCACGGATCCACCGAATGTGGTGGCTATTTTAGTGAGAGAAGGTCCAGGTAGAGGAAAGCTATTCTGACCTCATGTGGTGCAGAGGCGGACGTTCTTAGCGATGGCCACGGAAGCTGAGCAGATTGCTTCAGCGTTCTGGAATTTTTAGGTATTAAATAAAGGGTGAAATTCCCTTTACTTTACCATACCCATCAACAACATCAATGTTCAAGGTTTTCTATTTAGTGTTTCCATTGCTGAAGACCAAGATGTTTATGATGACAGTTACTACAAATAAGATGCGGACGTTCGTAGCGACGACCGCGGTATCTGAGCAGATTGCTTCGGTGTTCTGGAATTTTTAAAGGTATTATATATTGGTGGAAATTCCCTTTAATTTACCATACTTATCATCAATGTCAGTGGTCAAGGTTTTCTATTTAGTGTTTTCATTGATGAAGACCAAGATAGTTATTAAAGACAGTTACTACAGAAAACATGTTGGAGTTACAAGTTTCCATTTGCACAATACTCTCAGCATCCTATTAAATGGTAATCTTAATTCTAATAATCTTCTATCATATAAAGTTTGAAAAATCTATGGTTATTAATGATCCTGGATAAAATATGCCCAAGAGTCAGTGGATGTACGTATAATAAAGGGACTATTTTAAAGATAGGCAACGAACATATAGATATCTCAGGCCACATATGATATAGGACCAGATGCATATAATAATTTGGCATTCTTTCTATATCCAATTATCCACCCACAAAAACGAGAAAATTAGGTGGAAATGGAATAATTTACTACTTGCAATTTTTCTGTTCATTTTCTCCCCAAAGCTTCGAAATGCGTAACCTGCTGAAAACATTGATAGTGAAAAATTCCTTTTAGCCGAAAGGAAAAAAACATAAAAGAGAAGAGAATGTGATTTCGACCATCGTCAAAACTCTGCCTATCCTAATGAGAACCAGAAACAAGGTATTTCTTTTTTTCAGGTTATATCACTAAGACTTTTTCATTGGCATTTTTTTTTTTGAGGGAAATTCTATCCCCGAAAAAAATTATGGTATTTGGTTATTTCCCAATGAATGGGTTTCTAAGTTAACGTCGTTTGAATAAAAAAAAAAAAAAAAGGTTTTAGAGAACATTGATAATTAAATATCATATTGAGTATGTGAATAAACTTATAAGAAATATGGACTTGTGATGAGCATTTAAATGCATTATTATAATACAGTAAGATTGAAAAAGCCTTATTTGTACATTTACTTCTACAATTCTACTAGCTAAGGAAGCACTTATCTTAGAAATGATAATTAAAAATACTGTATAAAAAGATACAGATGATATAAAATTTAGAATCCTTGTGCAATAGTAGATAAATATGGCAAAGATAATAAGATAATTCATATGTGAATATACACATTCAATGATTTGTGATGACCCCAAAACATGAGAGAGCTTTTAGCATTTAAATGCTCCCAATTTTTCCAAAGGTCATGTGTATATTTCGAGCATTACAAACTTTCAATCTATATGGTGAGATATACAGCAAAACACTAAATCATTACTCTTTAGACAATGTATCTATGCATAATAATAACAGATTAATTACCTTTTCTTTTTGCTTAGAAGCTTATATCTGTTTAAAGTAAATCTCAAAAGGTCTCCATGGCAGTCACAACGATATACTGATAATTAAAAAAAAAAAAAAAAAAAAAAAAAAAAAGGAAAAACAAAAATGGGCTTTTGAAGGAGCAGTAGGGCTACTTTTAAGTAAATTGATATTAGTAGTTGATGCAATATTCACACGTAGAGAACTTTTTTTTTCTTTTTTTTTTTTTACTTTTATTAAGAAAATATACAGTTTACAAGTTCATTTTTACAAATACATATTTATATAAACATATAATTTACATTTTGATATTGTTTTTCCTGATGTGGTTTATAATTCATCATTAGCATATACTAACATTAGTCATATTAATATTTACATAACATAAAGACTAGCTGATAATGCAATAAATCAAGATTACTATAATTTATATACTTTAAACTTCAATTATCATTAAGGAATTTCTCACACTAATTTACTAATTTTTATCCAAATTAACATATTCTTTTGTAAAATGTAAAAGACATTTATCCTCTAGTGTCTTGAACAATATAAATCTTGTCTTGAATATTCTACTTTTAATAAAGGAGATCATACTTAACTCATCTGCTGAGGGCATTACCTTATGAAGGTACCAGATCCCAATTATAAATTCACTTATAAATAACATTGCTGTGTTTCTGTCTCGTTTAGAATAGGCCTGAAAATCCAGTTTTAAAACCTTTAGAAAACTTTGTGTGTGTATTTTACAAACCTTGTTCAAAAATGTTTTAATCCAATTCACAACTGTTCCTCTAATTCTACAAAAATATACTAAGTGCATAATTGTTTCAGGCTCTCCACAATTACCACACAAACAACTGTCCGTAATGTTCATCATAAATAACCTATCCTTTGTAGCTAAGACTTCGTGGCAATATTTAAACAATATTTCTCTATTTACTGGATCAATCCACTTGTTATTAAAATTTTCCCAACTTGAGGCTATATTCACGTCTAAAGAACTTGATACTATATTCATGTTTTGCAGAACATTTTACTATATTCATGTTTAAAGAACTTGATACTATATCCACCTTTTATACCCGTAGATCTGGATGCTATATTCACTTTTAGAGAACTTGATGCTAAATTCATCTTTAGAGAACTTTATGCTATTTCCACCTTTAGAGATCTTGATACTCTATCCACTTTTAAAGAACTTGATGATGTATTCCCCTTTATAGAATTTGATGCTTTATTGATCTTTAGAGAACTTGATGCTATATTCACGTTCAGAAAAAAATGATGCTATATCAACCTTTAGAAAACATGATGCTATATTCACCTTTAGAGAACCTAATGTTATATTCAACTTTAGAGAACTTGATGTTATATTCATATTTAGAGAACTCGATACTATATGCACCTATAAAGGACTTGATATTCTATTCATCTTTATAGAACTTGATGTTATAGCCACCTTTAGAGAACTTAATGTTATATTCACCTTGAGAGACCTTGATGCTATATTCACATTTGGACAACTTGATACTATATTCGCATTTAGAAAATTTGATACTATGTCCACCTTTAAATACCTTGATGCTACACTCGTCTTCAGAGAACGCGATGTTATATTCACGTTTAGAGAACATAATGCTATTTTCACCTTTAGAGGACTTGATGTTATATTCACATTTAGAGAACGTGATGCTATATAAACCTTTAGAGAACTTGATATTATATTCAACTTTAGAGAACATGATGCTACATTTACCTTTAGAGAACTTGATGCTATAGCCACTTATAGAGAACTTGATGCTATAGCCACTTATAGAGAACTTGATACCATATTCACCTTAAGAGAACTTGATGCAATTATTTACTTTTAGAGAACCTGATGCTATGTCTAACTTAAAAAAATTTAATGTTCTATTCGCTTTTAGAGAAATTGATGCTATACTCACCTTTAGAAAACTTAATTTTCTATACCTTTAGAGAACTTTATACTCTATAAACATTTATAGAATTTGAGGCTCTATTCACATTCATAGAATTTGATGCTATATTCAACTTTAAGGAAGTTAATGCTATATCCACCTTTAGGAAACTTGATACCAGAATTACCTTTAAAGTACTTGATGCTACATCCACCTAAAAATAACTTGATACTTTCGGAGAACTTGAAGTCTTTATAGATGTAGATGAGTTATTAACTTTTCGGGAACTTGATGCCAATTCACCTTTAGAAAACTTGATTCTATATCAGGGCGTAGCAGCGTTTTTCGGGTTGTTGGTAAGGGGAAGGTGGCTAAAGTTTGAAAAAGCTCTGACGGTGGGGGTCTGATGGGTTGATATCTAGTCTAAGAATAGATTCCTGAATTCACTAGGTATACAGTATGTACAGCGGACCTAAAATGAGCTCATACCTCTGTTGATAGCATGATTGGTAAAGTTGTCCATATAGCCATTGTTTCTACCCAGGGAATGAGATTGAATCCTTGCCCAGCCAGAAATATTTTTCACAAACAAATTTCCAGTAGATATACAGTATATTCCCAAAGGTAGAATTTGATATTAAGTGTCATTGTGGTTGATATTCACATTGATTAAGCTAACGAGTAATAGTGATACATATTCATCATAGATAACCATGCATTGCAAACTCACTAATTACTTATCATGGTGGGGATGGGTTGCTTTTAAGCCTAAGAACAGATCCATGAATTCGACAGGTGGTCTTGAAATGAGCGTACATCTCTCTCCATACAAGCAGGTTTCGGCTTAGGCCATATGTTCGAATCCTTGCCCAGCCGGAAGTATTTATCATAAATGAATTTCCAGTGGTTATACATTCCCAAGGGTTATGATTCGATAACAAATATCATTGTGGTTGATATTTACATAGATGAAAATTTCGAGTATTAGCAATATATATATATATATATATATATATATATATATATATATATATATATATATATATATATATATATATATATATATATCGCTCTGTCTTAGGATCTCAAGCGGTTAGGTAAATTTCTTTAATGATAAATATTTCTGCCCCGCCAAGGACTCGAACCTATGACCGACAGATATACCCGTAAGGGAAAACATTTGACTGTTTGGACCAGCCTAACCTTTATTCCCATTTCTATCTATCATTGGGTATTTGTAACTTATTAGGAAAACCCTTTTTATTAAGTTGAAAAAAATCTCGGTTAACCTTTCTTGACATCCAACTACCAATTATATATGTTAATCTTTCCATAGAATATGAAAAAGAACCTTTCTTGTGATTTATGGACAATGTTTGAAACTGACTTTGATACCATTATAAAAGAAACCTTTCCTTTGCAACAAACTTATCTATAGAGCCAAACTTCATTTATATTATCATTAATCCCGGAAACATTATGAACATATATGTGTACATTTCCGTCTCTCCAAACTATCATCTTCAACTCTATGACCAACACCAAATTACTTAAAAAACATCACGATCAATATTTGTACATTTAATTGTCTTGCTATATGTACACTCCGTCTCTTCTGATATATTTACAGAGATCATCAGCATCTTGTACGTGGCCTGGCTCTCTCTCTCTCTCTCTCTCTCTCTCTCTCTCTCTCTCTCTCTCTCTCTCTCTCTCTCTCTCTCTCTCTCTTTCTCTCTCTCTCTCTTTAAATTATTTTATATTAAAAGAGGGATTCTTAAACTAACTGATAGGTTTTGCCCTTTAGAACCTGCTCTTCCTATTCTTACCTCGCTGGCTGTAAGTTGAATAAAATTAATTGGGTGTATTTTTACTTGTCTTGCAACACCATATTCAATACGTCAGTCAAAACTATGACCTTTATAAGTTTGTTACAAGTTAAAAAATACAAATGGGCTTTGTTTAAGTAACTTATGTTTAAAAGTAATAATGATAAATTTAGTCACTTAAATAGTTACTTTCAAAGGGAATGGACAACTTATGATTTTTTGAGACATTCTTATAATTCTTGAGCTAGATAATGGCAACGGTTGCCCCTCCCAGCGGCCTTCCCGTATAAAAATAAGATTTTACAAACATTAATATATTTAATAAGATTCTTTCATTTCAAAAGCAATGAATTAAAAGCTAAAGACAAAGATGACTGCCGAAACCTAATCGGGGCCTTTTGCGCTATTAATAGTAAAAGATTAATAATAATAATAATAATAATAATAATAATAATAATAATAATAATTAGAACCAAAACAACAGCAATAACAATGATGATGATAATAAAGTTTCTCTCATACTGAAAAGCAAATTACCTTTATTTACAATTTTCTGTAAATGAATTTTCCATCCTGAATATTTCGAGTAAAACTAATTATGTTATGAATGCTTCAGCCCAATACTTGATGGACTTTTTAACGTATATTGAACCAAAAAGCAGCTTTACTGAAATGCCATCATTTACTAAGGAAATGGTGATAAGGTTTCTTTCATAACTGATTTACACTCTGGAACGCCCTTATCAACAAACACAGAGTCGCAGGTGGATGACGCAATATAGTCAGGTGTTGTCGAAGACACAGAAATGTGTCCATTTTCTCTTTCATCATTTGATATGTCTATGTTGATTACGGTGATTATAAGAACATCAAATTCCACCATAGCTACGCACCTTCTAGTATATAACTATAACTCTAGAAAGGGTTTGAAACCATTAGGAATAATGATATTCTCCATTCAAGAAAATTTCATTTGGCAGCGCTGTTCCAAGCTCGTCCCACCAACCACAACTATGCTAATGATTGTTGCCTTCGTCACTTGTACAGGGAAATGACTTATATTCCATGTGTTTTGATAATGAAAGGAAATTCTAAACACTTTTATAAGTAAACTCAGGTTGCTTCCTGTAGCATATGAAAAATTCACATGATTTTCTGATAAAAATAATCATTTATAATAAGGAAATGATCGTTGGACAATTTACCAACTACCAATTCTCTAGCCTCCTCTTCCCTACCACACTTTTTTGACACACGTGGTCTTCAAAAATTAGACTATATTAGATGGGACAAGGTGCCCCTGATGCCATCTATTGGCGGTACAGTAAGACTTGCTGCGATGTAGGGGAGGGAGGGGGGAAACTATGCCATTCGGAATATAACGATATTGTTATTCGATGTAGTTTTTACTAACAATACATATCATACCAAGAAACATATAATTTATGTTTTGGTTTCAAAAAAAGGTAATTGAAAAGTAGATCGAATAACTGTATAATTATTTGATTGTATCACAGAATTCAGTACATGTGGCACAATCTGGTGACCCCACCAAACCCCCAAAAGTATTTGAACTAACGATTGTTTGCCGAGGAGATATTTCCGTAATATTTATTGTGAAATCTGTAATTTCACAAGAATTAAGTTGTGGCCAAACAAAAAAGAGACATCAAGTTCACGTGCTTCTGTTTTATAGCAATTATTTGCTCAAATAGCAACGGAAATGAATTAATAAAAATTATAATGAATGGATGATGGGGGTAATTAATAGTTTGGTACTCTACTGCTTAAGCCATCTGTTGGCTATGAAAAGAAACAATGTGTAGAGCTCTTTAATCCTTGCATTCTGGCACCTTCCATGACGTCATTTTGGTTTAGAAATACTGAAAATTAGCCTCCTTAATAATTAAAACTGAATATAATTTATTCCTACTACACATATTTCTACATAGGTACCGACCTATCACCCTTCCCCAATCGGATAAAACTATTTACATGAATAGAACGAGAAATGTGTACTGCTATCTTTGGACTGGAAATAGAAGCACTCGGATTTTATTTAAATTTGGAGAAGTTTGTGATTACTAAAACATACTTTCATGTTAGTTTTTCAATTAATGTATAAAAAAATGACAATTCCAATAATATTTTTTTTCGGATTCTTAGGCTCCAAGTTATGGCAAACATATGTAAAATAAAAATAATATGTGTCACAGAAATATATCGAACAGATCCCAATATTCTTAAAGCAAAGAGTTGGTACCCAAAACATGACCAAAATACATTCATGTCCGCAGCAAACACGTTGTTAGCTAATCAGAAGTCTAACTCTAGATGTCAATCCTCTATAAAGTGTGATGTGTTACATGTAACAGGGATGTAGGAGCCTTTTCTTGGGATGGGAGGGGGCTTGGCTAAAATTTGAAAAGGCACTAACGGTGGTGGGTCTCTGGGGCGTCCCCGGATTTTTTTTTTCTTTTTATTTATTTATTTTTTTTTTATGAGGAAACACCCTTAGATGCGATTTCCTGGCATCTGATAGCAGAGAGGCACAGCAACAACAACAAAATATAATTATTTTTGGACGATTTTTATGTGGCTAATTACAATTTGTACACATTGACCATAATTTAATATTAGTAAGGGTCCTTATGTCGTCAGGTATCTTTTTAGTGGTAAAAGCAATTTGAAGCATACCTTTAATTCGTTCTGGTATACAATTTTGAGATTAAGATGTTTTCAGAATTTAATTCGTCAAAAATCCATATCTGACGGTCATTTTGAATTTTATGATCATTTACTGGAAATATCTGGGAATGATGTCGAATCATATATTATGAGGGTCAAGAAAAATGGTTAAGCACATTAAATATGGCTAAAACTAATATTTTACTCATAAATACAAGTTTTTGTTGGCCATTTAGAATTTTTGCCGTATAATAGGTTTTTAGTGTCTACTTTATATTTTTGAAGTTCAAAAAAGGAAATCAACAAAACTAACATTTTATTTGTTAATAAAAGTTGTAATAAGATTTTAAGTTCTATGAATTACATGAATTTTCTTTCAAATATCAATCAGTATCGGAAAGTACCTTCACAATGTCATGAAAAGAAACATGTTAGATAAAATGAAATGTTGATTCTCTGCATTAAAATTAGCATTGCAAATAAAAGTGACATTCTGTCTCGATGTGTTTATATTTATTTATATTCATAACATTACAACTAAAAGTAATAATGTGTTCATATGTGGTTATTATAATCATGGATATTCATTAAACTCTTCGTCATCTGAATGGATCCATGGAACATCGTCTGTGTCAGTGTTCTCACATGAATTTTTTTTTGAACAGACTATGCAATGGAAGATAAGATACCATTGAATGGAGAAAGGATTAATGTTGTGGAATCATTTAAATATTCAATAACTATGATCTCTAATAAGTTTCATGACATGTTGATAATTGCAAATCAGGCAATGGCTAGGTTTAGTGAAATTGGGAAATCAAATCACATGAAAGTACATATGAAAATTAGGCTATATATCACTTTAATGAGATCGGTGTTACTGTATTGACATAAGTTGTGGTATGGCAATGAAACAATATCCAATAGATTTTGTAGATTTGAGAACAAAGCCTCCAGAAGAATATTTAGAAATAAAGTGTAGGGCAAGATTAGAAATATAACTACAAGAGTGATTATCCGAGTGTCATATGTGGATGAGATCATAGTGAGTGGTAGGTTGAGATGGTTTAGGCATGCTCTTCTCACTCCCCAAGAGAGATTAGTTCACCAAACTTTCAACTGGTCTCCAGAAAGCAGTAGGAGAGTTGGAAGACCCAGGCCTACATGGATGAGGAATGTGAAGCAGGAGGTAGATGGTGAATGGGGAAGTATTGATATAAAAGTTCAAGATATAAACGACTACCCCTTTGTGTCAATAGGCGAAGGAGGAGATGATGATGATGATGACATATATATATATATATATATATATATATATATATACCTGTATATATATATATATATATACCTGTATATATATATATATATATATATATATATATATATATATATACCTGTATATATATATATATATATATATATATATATAGATATATGTTTATATATATATATATATATATATATATATATATATATATATATATATAATAAATATATATATATATAAATATATATATATATATATATATATATATATATATATATATATACATATATATATATATATATATATATATATATATATATATATATATATATATATATATATATATATATATAGAGAGAGAGAGAGAGAGAGAGAGAGAGAGAGAGAGAGAGAGAGACAGAGAATCACAGTAAAGGAATCATAGATTCACAGTGACGAGCAGCATCCCCTAAATATATCAAAATAGAAGGAGATGAATATTTCACTATTTTCACATATCATTCCTACCTTTAAGCTGTGAATAAAAAGTTTATTTTAATAGCTGATGTACGCCTGTTAAGTCTACTTTACAAAAATGATATCTGTTCAGAGAGAGAGAGAGAGAGAGAGAGAGAGAGAGAGAGAGAGAGAGAGAGAGAGAGAGAGAGAGAGAGAGAGAGAGAGAGAGAATGTGCTTTTTTGTATTTCTTTCTACTAAAATACTGAATAATATTCTGAGATTCTAAGGCCCTGGACACTATTTGTATTCCGAGTCTCTTCGTCGACGCAATAAGAAACGGGAGCTGCGTGGCTATCCTATAATATCCGGCCCAAAAGTATTCCTCTGTAAGTGTAATAGCAGCAGACGCACATGCAGACGCATACAAACAGAGAGAGAGAGAGAGAGAGAGAGAGAGAGAGAGAGAGAGAGAGAGAGAGAGAGAGAGAGAGGAGTTATATATTTCATTTACCTAAGCTCTCCGTACCTTCTAATAAACAGCAGCTAAGTAGATAATAATCTTCTTGATTGCTTACCATGATGACTTTACGTCATTAACCAAAATTAGGAACAATGGGAGAGAAGACACAAGTAATCTATGTTTCTTAGCAAACAATAAGTTGGCCAGGGCACCAGCCACCCGTTGAGATACTACCGCTAGAGAGTTATGAGGTCCTTTGACAGGCCAGACAGTACTACATTAGATCCGTCTCTCTGATTACGGTTAATTTTCATTTCGCCTACATATACACCGAATAATCTGGCATATTCTTTTCATATTCTCCTCTCCCATTACTAATTTCATTATATATTTTTTATAGATGTTTATTAAAATCAAGGTTTACTTTTGGAGGCAGAGAACGGGTTTAAAAGTAGGCCGCGAAGATTGAGTTAAATACTTCCCTTATAATGCTGTAATGCTGGAATACATTTTTAATGAGTCAATAATTTCTCCTCAGCATGCTTGGGATTATAAAACGTAAAAATGACACATGTACACATGTTGTAATTGGTGCAGAATTTATGATAATTCTAACGAGAAAGCCAACCATTTCCAAAAAGAAATGATAGGGAAAATATTTGTTCCATTTTTGTATGAAGAAAACCTGATCATCGATAACTTAATCACTTTCACTTACCTCCGTTCAAGAAATATCGTAGACATCCACAATGACCTGGATGTCTCTATATTGGATGTCACATTTCCTCGAGAATTATTTCGAAAATATCAGATATTGACCTATCCTCTTTTCACTAACAAACGGACTTTCGATACAAACATTAAGGTGAACGAACGTCATTTCAAGAACTTCATTATTTCAGCTTGTTCTGGATCCCTCTATGTATTGTTCGAGCCTCTTGGTTATTATGAACCTCATGAATGTTTAGGATACTCTGGTCATTGGTGAAAATACGTATAAACTGTAAATTTGGTCTTTTAAATTAAAAAAATTAGCATTGATACCCTCCTGGATTTTGAAAGAGCTACCATTGTTCCCTGGAGTTGTGCCTCGGGGTTCCCCATCAAGACGCGTAGGTGTAAAACTATTGGATTCAAGGGAATTATTACCTAAATTCATTGGCATCTATAGTTATAAATGCAGGGATTGAACCAGATAGAATGGCTTCTGCTCTAAGAACGGTAAATTCTATTGGGTTAGTCTTCTTGAACATGTACATGGCCGACGGAAGAGGATCTATGTGCAATATTGTTCTTACTAATTAGTATTCGCCTTCAAGACTTGCAAGTTGTCCAGTTTTTACGAGTAAAGGTAATTATCAAGTAAGGTGAAAAGCTGCTTATGAAAAGTGTTGTAAAATACTTTGAAGGAAAGTATGGTGTCACATACAATAATTTATTTTCGAAGGCAACTAAGATGCAGAAAGATGCAACAAATTCAAAATATAATTTCTTAAGAATATTTCTATCATTATATGGTGATTTCTAAGTCGTCATTTCCTCAAGTGTTATAACAATCCTGGGCAAGATTTTCTTGAATATTACGATGGCATGATGTCTTTCTACCAATTTTGTATAACAGAATTTTGTTAGGTTATAACTGAGACTCTAGCGAATGCAACTAACCATATTTCAATAGACAGCAAGTTTATAACAATGCTTTCAGTGAAATAAGGTCACACAAATTCAAACGGATCGATATAAGGAGATAAAGGCATAAACAGACTATCAGTGCAAAGGGAGAGTGATACCGACAATACACAAAAATAACAGAAATACTGTTATAGTGTATAAGCATATGTGATACACGTGCGGTACAAAACTCCGTCCCTAAAAAAGACATACAGATATATGTGAAATAGGGTGCTATGCTCTTGAGAGATGTACTGTAGGCGTGTCATCTGGCATGATATATGCACGTTTTATGTGATCAATGGAGATCCAGTCTTCTTTGCCATGCATGTTAAGGAGAAATGCTATCGGCCTACGCGGATCCCGAAGAAAGGGCCAATGTAAAGGGGCATTAACGGTGGCATGCTAGTGTCGTTGCGCAGGATAACGTGCGTTGACCGACTGCAGATGTCAGTATGTGTTGCTTAGCTAGTGGCTTGTAAGTCTGACGGTATGGAGTAAATTTTCCCACAACGTGACATAGGTGCTTGAGATTGTCAGAGGAGGATGCACACAGAAAAAATCGGCAGTGATGACTAACCGGTCACTGCACATCATTTCAGCTGCTGAGACGTCTAGGGCATCTTTAAGAGTGGTCCTTAGTCCCAGGAGTACCGAGGGAAACTGGGGTAAACTACTTTGAGTCTTTGCAGGGGGACATCAAAGCTGCTTTGGTGGTACGGTGAAAATATTCCGCCATGCTGTTGGCAGCAGGGTTGTATGGGGTTGTCTAAAGAAGGGTGATACCCAGGAGATTTGCTAATGATGTCCATAATAGAGAGGTGAAAGTGGTAGCCCATTCGGAAGTAATATTCACAGGGATACCAAATCTCGCTATCAATCCTGGGCTTAAGGTAGATGTACACGAGGTGGATGATGCAGCTTCCATAGGAATGGCTTCAGGCAAATGAGTGGAGTAGTCAATGACGGTAAACAGGTAATGATGTCCTTGTGATATTGGTAAGGGACATACATGATCATCGTGAATGTAGGCAAAGTTCCACTGAGGTTGAGGAAAGGTACCCACTCCTGAATCCGTGAGTCGACGTACTTTTGAAGTTTGGCAAAAAGTACAGGCGCTGACCCAATCCTTAGCATCCTTAGTAATGCCTTGTCAAATGAACTTTGTGTTCAGTAGCTGTGCAGTGGAACAGCACGAGGGATTTGAAAGGCTATGAATGAAATTAAAGGTCTACCAGTACTGACGTCACAGAGGAGGGTGGCCTTGAAGTTGTCGAGAGGGACCTCATCTTAATGGAGGGATGTGAAGGATGTTCTACATGCTTGGTACCCTAGATCTTTTTGAATGGCTTCTGCCAAGGCATAGTAATTAAATCTAAGGTGAAGGGTGGCTAATGTGTTTCTTGACAGGGCTTCGATAACGGAATTCATTTTTACAGGGATGTGGTGAAGGGTACAGATATATTCAGCAACGGTGAAAAGATGTCGGCGTTGATGGGAGGACCATGCACCAGACTGTCGAGTGAAAGTGTGCACCAGATGCCTGTGGTCCGTGGGAATAACAAAGGGCATGCCTTCCAAGAAGTGGAGAAGATGTCAGTCAGCCAAGTGCACCGCCAGCAATTCGTGATCGAAAGTAGAGTAGCTGGATTCTGCCTTGGACAGTTTTCTACTGAAGAAGGCCAAGGGATTGGATGAGCCATTGACCACTTGGTCAAGGACTGTCCCAATAGCAATGTCGCTGGCATCGGTGGAGAGAAGGAGCAGTGCATGTGGCATGGAAACAGTGAGACCAGCAGCAATTGATAGGGCATTCCTTGCACTGCAGCAGGCTGCTTCTTAAAGAGGGACCCCACTTCAGGTCTTTTGTCTTGCCTTTGAGGAAGGGGTAGTGTGGGCAAAGAGTGGCGAAGATGGCTGACAGGAAACGTTGATAATACTGTAGTTGATCATGCCCCAGAATTCTTGCAGTGCTTTGACAATCGAGGGCGTGAGGAAGTTCTGAACAGCTGCTACCTTCTCATGGAGTGGGTGGACTCCTTCAGGAGTGATGCGGTGTCCTAAGAACGATACTTTATTGGCCCCAAAGGTATACCTAAGAACGATACTTTATAGGCACCAAAGGTATACTTGTCGTACTGGACTTCTAGGAGGTTCTGTTGTAGGTGGTCGAGCACACTGCATAAATGACGGAGGTGGTCCTCTTTGGAGGAAGAGAACAAAAGTATGTCATCCCTGTAACATACACAAAGGGGAGGTCTTCTAAGATGCCGTCAATGAGACGTTGAAGAGTGGCCCCAGGATAATGAAGGCCAAAACAGGAGTAATTGAAGGTTTATGTGCCGAAGGAGATGCTGATGGCAGTCTTGGGGATGTATTCTGGGTTGATGGGCCCTTGATCGTACCCCTTCAGGAGGTCGAGCATGCAGAAAACCTTCGCTTTGTGCAAGTAAGAGGTCACGTCGGTGAAGTTTGGGAGGGGATAGGGATCTGGTTCTGTCTGCATGTTTAGGTGCCTGCAATTCCCTTCTGGACGTTTGTTTAGCGGCTGCCAAATGATTCGGTCCCAGACGTCTGAATCTGGAGACCACTGGGGGCCCGTCATCTAGATAACATTATAAAAACCCTGTTTTGTGGGAACCATGGGTGTTTGACGAAGTTCTGGAGGGAAAACGTCCGGGTATGATGTGAGGAGGTGGGCGTAGGCATCTGTGTGTGCACTGATATGAAGAGCGAGGTTGTAGGGGGCGGTTTGGAGAGGCGTTGAGGAGTACGATTCCGCGTTGACTAACCGTCGGTGAGCTACATCGACCAGAGGTGAAAGTGTAAGAAAAAATATGGGCCGAAGATTAGCATTGTGACGTCTGCAACGAGAAACTTCCAAATATAATTTGCACTTCCAAACATTAATGTGAAGATTTCATATCCGTGGGTGGGTATCACAGATCTGTTGGCAGCTACTAGGCAGGTGTTGTCTGATTTATACAGACTGCAGCATGTCCTGGAGAGTGGTCTTGGCAGAAGAGAACGGCAAGTTCATAGGACTACCAAAAATTGCACACCCGTCCCTGTTGCCATGTAAAAACAAGAGATTAGTGACAAAGAAGGCCACCACCACAAGCGATGGCATACTTATAAATTTATTGGTCACTGATAACCATTCACACATTTCTTCACAGCAGCCACGATTTGGAGTGGTAGTAGCATAACTGCAGTCGATGGGCATTGGTAAGTAGTTGGAGAGATCGGGGATTGGGGCTTAACCGAGGAGTGATATATGTAGGTGGTGAGGAGCTTTGTTGCTGCTCCGGCAAATCATTGGGGGGACGTCTGTGCCCTACCGCATTCACATTAGCTTCGTATATGTTGAATAGTTGTCCACTTTGTCAGGAGTGGAGACATTGATGGAGGTCTGGAAGGTGGTGAAGGGGCTGTCCATAAGGACATAAACTTTGGTTATCAGGTCTCCATGGGCAAAATATTCACATCATGAAGAGAGCCATCAGCAGCAAGTTGCAGGCGATAATACTAGACATTTCCTTGAGAGCGAGCGAAGCCTTTTGGTCCCACAATGGTTGTTGGGAGAGCAATATCCTGTCCAAAAAATGAAAATGAGAATTAGCAGCTGAAGGCCAGACAGAAGAACAATAGTCAAAACAAGATAGAGTGAACGAATTAAAACACTTCTTCAGAATAGAATGTTTGTGCAATTGAAGAAGACACAGGCCTGATATGTTTTTCAAAAGTAAATTTGCTGTCATGAATCACACTTAATATTTCATAGGAATCATACACAGGTAAAGAAACATTATCAATACGGAGAACTGGATGTTAAGGAGCTACTCTCCTTGACCTGCTTACTATCATACTTAGAATTTTCTTAGGTTTCCACTTCATGTTCCATAATTTGCACCATAAACATATTTTAGCTAGATATCTTTATAGATGATAAAAAGATAAGAGAGGATTTCATTGTTTTTTGTGAAATCAGTGACTTGACTGGGCGTGGTGTTGTTGAAATATAGGCCAAGGCTACGACGGTGCAAATTAACTAAAATTGATTAAAATAAATGAAAAATTTAAGGAATGTCAAGCCTTTATCATAAAATAAAGCCCTGCAGCAATTCATTTTCATTATGCTGTCCAGTCTTTAAATTCTATATATATATATATATATATATATATATATATATATATATATATATATATATATATATAAATATATATATTTATATATATATATATATATATATATATATATATATATATATACACATATATGTATCTATATCTATCTCTCTATCTATCGATATATATATATATATATATATATATATATATATATATATATATATATATATATATATATATATATTTTCTCTCCCCAACTCTACAATTCCTCTCTCGCATAATATAGGACTTCGTAAGCCATAACATATAGCCAGAATTATATAATGTAACCATGTTTCCGAAGCGAATATTCAACAAATCACCTCATTTGCTTTGAAATTAGGTAATGCGTCTATTGGAATCCTGTCGAATATCACGCTCATGATGATTATTTACATTATCTTGAATAATGGCACCCTCGGGGACAAGATCACTTGGAAATGCTACCAAACTAACGAGTTCCTCATGTTCAGTTAATTACTAGCCACAAAAGGCTTAATACTTTATTGAATAGTTTCAAGCCATGATCTATTAACCACTATTTATGTAATATAAATTTACTTTGCAATTTCCCATGTTTGAGTGATGTTCAATTCGTTTTTTGTACAAACAGAAAAGTCTACTTTACATCCCACAGGCAGACAACGGAGTTAAACCTTCTTCTTTTTACTTTTCTTCTTCTTCTTCTTCTTCTTCTTCTTCTTCTTCTTCTTCTTCTTCTTCCTCTTCTTCTTCTTCTTCTTCTTTTTCTTCTTCTTAGTTATTGCTGTTCCCTTTCGATTTTTCTCCTACAAAATCATTGTGCTTTTTTCTAGTAATTTAAAAAGACAGACTGTACCCTTCCTAAATATTCACCGTATGGAGTATTAATGAATTCAGGAATTATCTGCTTGCAAGGAATGAAATCTCTAGAGCTTTGAAAATAGCGAGATTCTCTCTCTCTCTCTCTCTCTCTCTCTCTCTCTCTCTCTCTCTCTCTCTCTCTCTCTCTCTCTCAGGGGACTTGGTTGCTTCCTTTTTTTTTCTTCTTGCGATTCAAGAGGAAGGTGGAAAGGCGGGAAACATAATGCAGCCTTTCCTCCAATTCTGAGGTCGAATTAGAATTGGACCGCTGCCTCGTGACGTGGGAAAGGAAAAAGTTAAGAAAAAGGTCGAATTGGAGAATTGTCCTTAAAGAACCCGGGGAAACAGAACGGACTTTGTAAACCTCTCTTACCTCCCTCTCTTCCAATTGCAGAAGGTTCATTCAAAAAAAAAATAGTAGGATTTAATCATAATTCTAATATGTATTTTGTATCTGGATTGCTATAGGATTCTTTTTTTGTATAAGTTAGTTTGTTTGTGTGTGGTTGTGTGTAAGAGAAAGAGAGAGAGAGAGAGAGAGAGAGAGAGAGAGAGAGAGAGAGAGAGAGAGAGAGAGAGAGAGAGCTGATATTACCTACCAGTGAATGCTAGGCTAGAGTTTATTTCTAAATACGGTGAAAACAAAATAACTGAACTGTTAGTAAATCACTTGTATTTCCCCCAACCTCTATACTTGTAATATTTTTCTTCCTTATATACGCGTGCTATATCTTTATATGTTTTCTTTTCTTGAATACACGAATTTAGTTGTATTGGACTTACATGTCCAATTTAATGGCAAAATACGTCTATCACAAAAATTGCATTGGGGAGGGGGGGGGGGGGTTGGAGTTGATATTAAGTTGAGTCTACTTAACAACTTACTAAAAGTTACATATAACCGGAATATGGGAAAGTGTCTAATATTAACTATTTATATTTTCAGTTTTGGGTATGTTTTCTTACATTGTGAACACCAAAGAAACCAGAAACTTAGTAAATTTTCATGATAAATTGATAAAAGTTGCATTTTCACCTAGGTATCCATCGTCAATCTTTCATATAAAAGGGTTATCAGTGATGTTGAATCCCCTGCATAGCCATATCTGTGGCACCTGTACCCCATACTTACAGTAGGTCACAACCAACCATACACTAACATAAATTGAGCATGACTGTTTTATCTGTTTAGGTTTTTGTGGGTATACCATTCTTTTTTAAATTTTGATATATTATAGATTAAGCTAGCTTAACATGAAACCACCCTAAAATATGTAGACAAATTTATATATATATATATATATATATATATATATATATATATATATATATATATATATATATGTGTGTGTGTGTGTGTGTGTGTGTGTGTGTGTGTGTGTGTGTGGGAGGGGCCTTCTTAGACTAATTTTGGACCGTCTCGCTTAATTTCAGTAAACTGCATATTTTTCATATAATCATATACCAACAAAAGTAATATTTTTTTTTCTCATTTCCAATATTACACCCTTATTATATTAAGGTGATGCCATTTTTATGTTTCTTCATATAATAAGAACTACTTGTGTGCCATAATATTTGCACTACTCTTTCCATCATAAGAATCAATCTATAGTATACAGCTAAGGATATCTTTTTTATACAATAAGCAATATGGTTACATCTAAGTAAGTTCTATTGACAAACATTTTAATGTCTACAATGTCATACTTACAACAGCTTTGTTTGGAATGGTTGAGATGTCCGCCAAGTTTACTAGTAATGGTCCGAGATAATGTAAATATTGAATTAGGACTTGATAATTCCATACGCTTTTCTCATACCCTATTATAATATTTGCAGGTTAGAATATGAGCTCAGCCAGCAAAGAAACCTGGCTGTTGTGTGACCGGTATTTGGTTACTGAGGAAACTGCGGTTGTTCGAGAATAAAGGAGCAGAAGGTATCAACCGTGCTAGAATTGAAAAAGATGTCAAAGTCAGAGTTGAAGCTGGAACTAGTGCACACAAAACATGTTTTGTTAACATCATAAATGAATAGAGCATGGCTATTACCTCCAAAAAGGAAGATTTCACTCAGCCAGTAAAAAGGAGTGTTCATGTTTCTTTGGGACCATATGACAGGAAACTGATGCTATAAAAGTAGATCCTAAACGAAAAAGCGTTGAAAGAATTTGCTATGGGAAAACAGATGCCCTTGTTCAAACTATGATGAGTGGACAATTTCTGTTCAAACCTGTGTTGAATATTTTTTGTGGTTATTTCCATGCCGAGTATTCCAAGACAATTAGTGTTAGATGAATTTGCTAAGTGGCAAAAAAGTGTAAGATCTAAGGACGAGATTAAGATGAGGCATTTGAAAGGGTTTGTGTATCCCTGCAGGGAAACAATGAAGAATAGCTAATGATATCTCAGACGTTGTTGCTAAGAGGAGAGAATACATGCGAGAGGATAAATCTATGTCGTATGGAAATCAGTACCTTAAGGAAAAGATTATAAATCTAAATGGAAACTATATTTCTGACCAAAAGCCTTGTTGGTGTCCCGTGAAGACTACAATTGACCTTGGGAAAACAGCAAGGAAGCACACAAACAAACAATTCTTCAAACTGCAGCAAACCTTATCTAATATGATATAAAAAAAGCAGTTGCATTGATGAGGGATATTTATTCTAACCCGGCAGAACTAAGACTTACGGAAACATTAGATTTCATACCCACAAGTTTGCGATTCTTTCTATATAATCTAATTATTGGGAAGACCACATCCAGAAACACTGCTGGAATCAGATAAGCAGTTGTTCAAGCAGTGGGTCCAAAAGCTGTAATTAAGCCTTCACAGCTTGATTTTGCGGTGCAAATACAGCACTTGAATAGTAATGATTCCAGCATGGGATTTGCTTCATAATATCCCGAGGTGCGAAGGTTTGAAGAGAGCGTTGCATGTTTACTTGCTCTGGAAGTGTTGGACAGTGACATGAACATCCTTGATCAGTTCCTGTTGTTTGCTGGAGACAATGTGAGTCATAAAATTACAACATTAGATGGTAAGGACCCATTTCACGGAATGGGCGTAATAGCCAGAGGAGTCATGATGTTGTACCAACCGTGTTTCACACAATTGTACATAATTCCTTTTGTATATATTATGCTTGTATCTTCGCTCCTCCCTCGCACTAAAACGAACATGAAAATTCCTGTCTGGTTTTTCCTCTGTGATATTGTCTGTCTTGTGAACTTGTCATGTCCTGTTGCCTTGAGGTTTTGTATATAAGGAGAGTGTTCCACAACAATATAACTCAGTCGTTTCCAATCTGCCTTTAATTTCACAACTCCTCTCTCGGCCCGTCACATTGGTGACCCCGGAAGTCGACTCGCTCCCACCGCCTTCCACCCCCACCCCCTCGCCCCTTCATCGTTGGTACTATGGCGGACTCTACGGCAGTTGGTGCTGCGGCCGCTCCATTCAAACTTTCATCGTTTGCCAGCGGAGAGGCGTTTGCTTGGTTTTAGCGCCAGAAGTCCAGTTTCGTATCAGGGGCGTGACTCGCTCAACCACCAAAGCGGATTATGTTCTCGCGGCGATACCCGAGGACACCTTCCCAGAAATATCCGACTGGCTTTGTGAACAAGGAGACACCCCAATAGCGTATGACGACCTCAAATCATACCTTCTGCAGCAGTACTCGCCGTCGCCAGCCGCCCGTATAGCAAAGCTTTTTCAGCTCTCGCAACAACCGTTGGGGGACCAAAGGGCTTCGCTTGCCCTCAGGGAAATGACCAGTATCGCTCGCCTTCAACCTGCCGCAGACGGCTCTCCTCGTGAGGTGAACCTACTCCGTGCCCTTTGGATACGCCGTTTACCTGAACCTGTGCGCGCTGCCATACCCGATGTCGATAGTTTACCCATAAAGGACTTGATGACCAAAGCCGACGCCCTTATGGACAGCCACTTCAAGACCTCCATCAACGCCTCCACCCCTGACGATGAGGATGCCTATTCAACGTCAACCGAAGCTGACATGAATGCCGTAGGACATACACGCCTACCCCGTGACGTGCCGAAGCGGCGACAAAGCCGCCCACCACCCACCAATCGCTCGTGCCCCAACGAACGACTTCTACAGCCACTTACTACCTCCCATCCGCCGCAGTTTTGCTACTACCACTTCAGATTCGGGGCAACCGCGAAGAAATGTGCCAAAGATTGTCAGTGGCCAAAAAACGTGTAAGTAGGCCATCGCTTGTGGCGGTGGCCTCCCATGTTTCTAATCTTTTCTTTTTACAGGATGCAGGAACGGGCGTGCGATTTTTGGTAGACACGGGTGCTTGTCGTTCTCTTTTGCCAAGGAAACTCTTCAAGGCACAACGTAGTCTGTCTACATCTGCCGACGTCCGCTTGGTAGCTGCCAACGGATCTGCGATACCCACCTACGGTTACGAGAGCCTCACATTATCGTTCGGAAACGGTAAATTCAATTGGAAGTTTCTCGTTGCTGACGTCACAATGCCAATCCTCGGTGCGGATTTCCTCTCTCATTTCCACCTTCTGGTCGATGTCGCCCACCGACGATTGGTCAACGCAGACTCGTACTTGTCGACACCTCTTCAACCCGCCCCCTCTAACCTCGCTCTCCACATCAGCGCACCCACGGATGCCTACGCCCACCTCCTCACGTCGTACCCGGAAGTTTCCCGTCCAGAACTTCGCCAAACGCCCACAGTTCCTGCCAAGCACGGTATTTATCACCATATCAAGACGACGGGACCCCCAGTCTTCGCAAAATTCGGACGTCTGGTACCGGAATGATTGGCAGCCGCCAAACAGACGTTCGCCGAAATGGAGAAAATGGGCCTTTGCCAAAAGGCCTCCAGCCCATGGTCGTCACCCTTACACATCGTTCTGAAGAAAGACGGCTCCCTCCGTCCGTGCGGGGATTACAGGCGCCTGAACATGCAAACAGAACCGGATCACTACCCCCTCCCAAACACTGCCGATGTAACCTCCTACCTGCACAAAGCAAAGGTTTTCTCTACGCTCGACCTCCTGAAGGGGTATTATCAGGTGCCTATGAACCCAGAAGACATCCCCAAGACCGCCATCACCACTCCGTTTGGCACATACACCTTCAATTACTCCTGTTTTGGCCTTCGTAATGCTGGGGCAACGTTTCAACGTCTAATGGATGGCATCTTAGGGGACCTCCCTTTCTGTGTATGTTATGTGGACGACATACTTGTGTTCTCCTCCTCAAAAGAGGAACACCTCCGTCACCTGCACATCGTGCTCGACCGCCTGCAACAAAACAGCCTTGTAGTCCGGTACGACAAGTGTACCTTTGGCGCCAATGAAGTGTCGTTCTTAGGGCACCGTATCACTCCTGAAGGAGTCCATCCCCTCCCTGAGAAGGTAGCAGCCGTTCAGAATTTCCCAACGCCCTCGACCGTCAAAGCTCTGCAGGAATTCTTGGGCATGATCAACTATTATCACCGTTTTCTGCCAGCCATTGCCGCCACTCTTGCTCCCCTCTACGCGTCCCTCAAGGGCAAGCCAAAGGACCTGAAGTGGGGTCCCCTTCAAGAAGCAGCCTTCTGCAATGCAAAGAAGGCCCTATCAACTGCTGCGGCTCTCACTTTTCTTATCCCACACGCCCCTCTCCTTCTCTCCACCGATGCCAGCGACGTCGCTATTGGTGCAGTACTCGAGCAGGTGGTCAAAGGCTTGCCCCGCCCATTGGCCTTCTTCAGCAGAAAACTGTCTAAGGCAGAATCGGGTTATTCTACCTTCGATCGAGAATTGCTGGCGGTGCACTTGGCTGTCCGTCACTTTCGCCATTTCTTAGAAGGCACGCCCTTCGTCATTCGCACAGACCACATGCCTCTGGTGCACGTCTTCACTCGACAGTCTGACGCCTGGTCAGCCCGTCAACGCCGACATCTCTCCGCCGTGGCTGAATACAATTGCACCCTCCAATACGTCCCTGGGAAAATGAATCCCGTTGCCGATGCCCTGTCAAGAAACACGTTGGCTGCCGTTCAACTGGGATTGGATTACAACGCCCTGGCTGAAGCCCAACGACAGGATCCAGAGTATCAAGCTTGTAGGACATCCTGCACGTCCCTCCGTTGGGAGGATTTTCCCCTCGAAAACTCCAACACCACCCTCCTCTGTGACGTCAGTACTGGTAGACCGCGACTTTGGATTCCTGCTCCTATGCGCCGACAGGTGTTTGATTTCATCCACGGCCTTTCACATCCCTCGTGCCGTTCTACTGCACAACTGCTGAAGGCAAAGTTCATTTGGCACGGCATTTCTAAGGATGCTAAGGATTGGGTACGTGCCTGTACTTCTTGCCAAACTTCCAAAGTACATCGACACACGGATTCAGGAGTGGGCACCTTTCCTCAACCTCAGCGTCGTTTCGCACACATTCACGTCGACGTTGTAGGCCCCCTACCCACATCACAAGGACATCGTTACCTGTTTACCGTCATCGACCGCTCCACTCGTTGGCCTGAAGCCATTCCCAGGGAAACTGCAACGTCCGCCTCATGTACATCTGCCTTACTCTCTGGATGGATTTCAAGATTCGGTATCC
>NC_090746.1:92653431-92655931 GCF_036898095.1 Palaemon carinicauda
ACTACAAAACACACCCAACTATATATATATATATATATATATATATATATATATATATATATATATATATATATATATATATATATACAGTATATGCACACAAACATATACATATATGAATATAAATATGTTTATATTAATATATATATATATATATATATATATATATATATATATATATATATATATATATATATATATACATATACATACATATTTAAATACATGTATATATATATAAATATGTATATACACACACACATATATATATATATATATATATATATATATATATATATATTGATATATGTATGTATAAATATATATATATATATATATATATATATATATATATATATATATATATATATATATATATATTTATATATACACATATAAATATATACATATATATATATATATATATATATATATATATATATATATATATATATATATATATATATATATTTAGATGTATGTGTATATATACATATATATATATATATATATATATATATATATATATATATATATATATATATATATATATATATATATATATACATACACACACACAAACAGATTGATATGAATATAAATAACGATACCAATAACGACATCATCAAATGCAGCCTTATTATAAACATATCATTTTCTGTACTTACAATCTTTTCATTTGAGTAGTATCTTTCTATTAACTTTCACCATATGAGTTTTATTAGTAGCTACTTTATATGCCTTAATTGAGTTATATAAGACTAGACAATTATCATCCAATTCATTTATATTTTCAAGTTTGAATTCCATATTATAGAAATGAATCATTTAAAATATATATATATATATATATATATATATATATATATATATATATATATATATATATATATATATATATATATATATATATATATATATCTCTTTACTTCAATGTCGTATTTACAATATGATTATATTCTACTGTATTTATACTGAATTCATTCTCAATCTCTTATTAGTCTCTATAATAACATTCCAATATTCATATGGCCATGAATTATTGTGTAGATTAAGAGAAGTTCAGTAGATACATGAAAGATGAACCATAGTTCTTACACTTGAAAAAATAAGCTTTTGAGGATCGTTATGATAAAATGTATAATATAAACTAATTCGAGGGATTAATCTCATATTTTGATCCTGTTTCTATCCCATATACTATATAATGGAAATCATGAACAATTCCTCTCTGTTTCATTATTATTTGATAAGGATAAGTAAATGCAGGATTTATTAAGCACAGTCCATCGGTTTTTGTAATATAAGTAATTCCACATTGCTTACCACTAAGAAACTCTCTCTCTCTCTCTCTCTCTCTCTCTCTCTCTCTCTCTCTCTCTCTCTCTCTCTCTCTCTCTCTCTCTCTCTCTCTCAAAAACCCAAGTTTTTATGAAGCTGAATTTAATTAAGTTTCCTTAATTCAACACCCTCTCTCTCTCTCTCTCTCTCTCTCTCTCTCTCTCTCTCTCTCTCTCTCTCTCTCTCTCTCTCTCTCAACCGTTTTTTCATGTATGACCAAATTGAATTTACTTTCCATACCGCATTTTGATATGTGACTAAATTCGATATAGTTTCCTTTGTTGATCGCCCCCCCCCCCTCTCTCTCTCTCTCTCTCTCTCTCTCTCTCTCTCTCTCTCTCTCTCTCTCTCTCTCTCAAAATAGGTTTTTGATGTAGGACTAAACTAAATTTAGGTTCCCCAGATTGGCTGACAAACAGAAAACAGAGATTTGTATCCAATGGAGAAGCTGCAGAGTAAGCAGCTGTTACAAGCGGAGTACCTCAAGGATCCGTCCTTGGCCCATTACTATTTCTGATTTACATTAACGACATCGATTTACGATCAACTAGTAGAAAAGCCAAATTTGCCGACTATACTAAACTGGGCATAAATGCTGCTAACTCAGAAGACATAGCAGCCTTAAGAGAGGATCTAATTAGATCAAGTGAATGGTCCGGAAATGCCAATTGTTTTTTAACTATGGGAAATGCAAAGTTATGCACATAGGTTATAGTATCCCACAAACAGATTACTCCCTATTGGGTAATTAGATAAAAAGTGTGGACCTAGAGGAAGATCTGGGCATTATTATTAGCAAAAGATTGAAATTCACCAAACAGAGCGTGAAAGCTAAAAAGAAAGCAAAAATCTAATAGGTTACATGAAGAGATAATACAAATACAGAAACGATGACACTATTACAGCTGTACACTTCACTAGTAAGACCCCATCTAGAATACGGAGTCCAATTCTGGGTTCCAAGTATATAGATAGACTGGAAACTAGTTCTAACACTAAGGCAATTAGGATATATATCGACGATGGAACTTTCGAAATTATTTAAGCTACAAACTTGACGACTAAGGAGACAGTTAATAGAGGTATTAAAAAATCTTGAAGGAATAACAAATGTAGACTACAACATTATTCCCTCTTATCACAAATCTTTCCAAAGGTA
>NC_090746.1:92660931-92663431 GCF_036898095.1 Palaemon carinicauda
GGTAGTGCAGCTTTCCAAATTGTAATAATGATATTTCAAGTAACTCATGAAACAGAAAATCTTATCTATATTCCTTCAATAACAATATAGAATGAAGCCACGGTAAAGTATGGACACTATCCTTTCAATTCTATCAATATACCAATAAAAATCATGCAAAAACCCTAGTAATAACAGATGTTAAAACTATATTGTTTATGCAGAGTTATACTAATATCCTTACTTCCAATAACAATGACGAAGAAATATAACAAATGTGGATTAACATAAATTATAGTTATACATGAGAATATTATAAATACAAGAGACTTATTACAAGTCTTCCCAATAAGTCAAACAGGACGATATTTTCTCAATAAATCGCGCTATTCAAGTTATATTCCCTTTTCGACAGAAGTGCTTTCGACTTGTGGCGTTAGACTGTTGAAGGACAAACGGAACGACAGGAATTTAATAAAAGCCATTCCAATTAGGCCAAGAGATGCCACTTGCGAAACTGTTTAGACGATGATTGATATTTACCTGGTTATATTGGACTACCGAGAAAGTCCACCGAAAACACAATGTAGCAAAGTTGTCAACCAAATATGGTATCAGATAGTGACACAAAGATCGAGGTCAATTATTTCGAGGCACGAAAAATTATCTCTTGGGGATTTATATCCTATAAACTGATTGTTATTACTTTAGTTTTCTTACTAATGAACACCTGAAAAAAAAAAGAAAAAAAAAAGTTCAGGTTATGTGTAAATAAGTATCACAAAGAACATTGATCTGCATAATAGAAAAATAAAACTTTTGACGGGCATCAAACGCCTAATATTACGATGCAATTGAATACCTATGGTTAATGTTTGGCCATTCCATACCATCTAGTGAGGGACCAATTCGACTCCTTCTCTTCACTTATTAGAAAAAAAAAAAAACAAAAAAAAAAACAAGAAGCGATTGCTCTCTAATTAACTAACAATTTTTACCGGATTAATTAACTTTCTATCGTATATTTGTGTCTTATAAATTTCCGATTGTAATTGATATACTGTAATTGAAAAGTGCACACAATCAAGCACATGGATGTACAGATCTCTCTCTTTCTCTATGTACACACACATTACACGCACACACGCCCCCCCCCCACACACACACATATATGTATATATATATATATATATATATATATATATATATATATATATATATATATATATATATATATACATATATATATATAATATATATATATATATATATAATATATATATATATATATATATATATATATATATATATATATATATATATATATTCAAATAGATAGATTTGTGTGTGTAACTCTGTCATTAATAAATATGCTATGTCTAGTCCATAATCTCGTTAAATCCTTCCACAACATGAGTTAGATAATATCAGGAAAAAAATATATCATTGGAAAAATCATTGGACAACGATCATAGTGGTATACTTTTTATTCGGAATGAGCTCCCTGCTTTACCTAGGTTAATTAACTTTAGCTATGCAACTGAAGTACAACGGAAAAATCATTCTTTTAATAATAGCACTAAAACTATATCTAAATTTGTATAAACATTTTAGTGATGATATATGTAAGAATTTTAGCCATTTGAAGTTGACGGTACGATTGCGTTTGTCTTTCTCTATCAAAATCTCAGTACTTGATATTTACTTCACTTTAAGAACTGCCTTTCTGCTCCCATACATCAGAGAAACCCTACGCTCTAAAGTACCTTCACATTCATTTCATCGTATACATTCCAAAACATTCAGCATTTCACACTGCATACTGCTCGTTTACTGTCTAGTCCACACAATTGAAGCACGTAGAGAACAAGAAAGTCTTTCGTTTCCTCTTGAAAGCCTTAATATCTTCAGTCTTTTGGGGGGTCTAGTGGGAGCTTATTGTTGTGATCTTGTCTCTTTAAGCTGTCTCTGCGAAACTAGAGACTCAATTAAGCTCACTTTGCTCTCCTCCAAGTCCAGAGACCAACCTGTCTGAAGCAATACTCCAAAGTTTTTCTTGAAAGTATCTCATCAATAATGTAGTTTCCCTCTTGGATAGATAGACAAACAGGAGAGCGCACTCAGGAAAATTGTTTGCAGTATAAGAGCTTACACGGCATAACCATCCCCAATTCGCTCTCGCTTCTTAATTACATCATATTTTGATAAAGATTTTAATCCAGGTGTAATTTAAAAGTTGGGTTACATGTTTTAGTATTTTATGAATGTATTTTTTGTAGAATGATATCTTGTAAATATTTTATGCATTACTAATCTCTGTAGCTTAATTTACATCACCATTTCAAGTTGTTCAAGATTCGGCTTGTATTTCTGTATATTTATTTATAAATAAACTATTGCAGGTCCCAATCAGAATTGTATGAGGTGTTTTGATTAACATTGGGGTTTTTGTTATAAATATTTTCCCTCGGAAATCACCACGCAAGGTACATATACGAGCTTTAAATCAAACGGAAAAAAT